>NW_026607190.1:140000-182500 GCF_029890125.1 Rhinichthys klamathensis goyatoka
GTGAACATAAATGCATAACTTTTTGCACCCTCAGAATCCAGATTTTCAAATAGTTGCATCTCGGCCAAATATTGTCCTATCCTATCAAACCACACATCAATGGAAAGCGTATTTATTCAACTGTCAGATGATGTATAAATCTCAATTTAAAAAAATGTGTGATCCAGGGTCACATATATGGGTTACCCTAATAAAAGACACTATAAGCATAAGCAATATTTCACCTGTGTGAACTCTTCCCACATCAGTCCAGTGAGTATAAGCAGGAGATCCGTCGCTCTAAAGGCATCACACACTCGGACGCCTCGTCTAAAGTGTTAAAAACGCATTAAGCCCATATTCAGTAGATTATGACATTAATATAAGGCTTCCCATCGAGAGCGCCTCTGACTGCCTGTCTGGATACTGGCGGAGATAATGAGATCCTATGGGATTCTGAGAGATCCTGCTTTTCTCTTCATATTCCCCGGCTCAGACTCTTCGGCTTCAGCCTTTAAGCTTCTTGCTTTCCTTGTTTCTCTATGAATGATGTTTTAATATTGCATTGACACCAGGGTATGCAAAAAATGAGACAATATACAGTCAGATATAAATAAAACTGTCTTAAAAATATATGAGTAAACAGTTGTTGAAGGACAAAATTATTATTATTATTATTATGGAAACAACAATGTAAATAATAATACATTTATTAATTATTAATATTAGATTGCTAGTTTTAAAGTATTTAAAATTAAAGAATGTAATTTTTAAAGAAAAAGAAAAAAAAAGAAAAATGTAATTTAAAGTAATTGTATATACTGTGTGTGTGTGTGTGCGTGCGTGTGTTTGTAACGTGTCAGTGTTTGTTTGTATTTTCATAAGTCACATGTCTTCTTTTGTTCTGTTTTCCCGCCACTCATCTGTTTCCTTGGTAACCCTCATTAGTTCATCTGTCACACCTGTTTACCTGGTTAGTCTTGTCAGCTGTCTCGTGTCCCTGATCTGTTTCCCCATGTATTAAAGCCCTTCGTTTTGCCATTGTCCGATCTCCGTTGTACTAAGTGTGTGTGTGAACCCTCTGCCTGTCTTCGATGTACCTGTGTGATTTATATTGTGAGTAAAAGTTTGCATTGGAACTTTTGATTCTCCTTCGTCTTCTTCTTCTGCACCACACCGTGACAGAAGATCGGACCGCCCAAAATGGACGATAGGGTCAAAATAATCGTCATGGCCGCCTTGCCAGCACCCTCTGACGTGAGCCTGAGCACCTTGTTCCGGATCGGGGTCACATTCAACCATCCAATCGACCTCCCAGACACCACCAGACTGGACTGGAGGGAGACCGCCATCCGGTGTCTGGAGAGCGTTGTGCCTTGATCCAGAACACAGCCAGATCCAAGGCTTTTTCACGTCATGCCTGCCCAGCCTGAGCCCTCAGCCAAGATGGCCGCCGCCTCACCGCCTGAGCCTTTAGCCAAGATGGCCACCGCCTGAGCCCTCAGCCAAGATGGCCGCCGCCTCACCGCCTGAGCCTTTAGCCAAGATGGCCACCGCCTGAGCCTTTAGCCAAGATGGCCGCCGCCTCACCGCCTGAGCCTTTAGCCAAGATGGCCGCCTGAGCCTTTAGCCAAGATGGCCGCCTGAGCCTTTAGCCAAGATGGCCGCCTGAGCCTTTAGCCAAGATGGCCGCCGCCTCACCGTTTGAGCCCTCAGCCAAGATGGCCACCACCTCACGGCCTGAGCCCTCAGCCAAGATGGCCCCCGCCTCGCCGCCTGAGCCTTTAGCCAAGATGGCCGCCGCCTCACCGCCTGAGCCTTTAGCCAAGATGGCCGCCGCCTCACCGTTTGAGCCCTCAGCCAAGATGGCCACCACCTCACGGCCTGAGCCCTCAGCCAAGATGGCCCCCGCCTCGCCGCCTGAGCCTTTAGCCAAGATGGCCGCCGCCTCACCGCCTGAGCCTTTAGCCAAGATGGCCGCCTGAGCCTTTAGCCAAGATGGCCGCCGCCTCACCGCTTGAGCCCTCAGCCAAGATGGCCACCACCTCACGGCCTGAGCCCTCAGCCAAGATGGCCCCCGCCTCGCCGGCCTGAGCCTTTAGCCAAGATGGCCGCCGCCTCACCGCCTGAGCCTTTAGCCAAGATGGCCGCCTGAGCCTTTAGCCAAGATGGCCGCCGCCTCACCGCTTGAGCCCTCAGCCAAGATGGCCACCACCTCACGGCCTGAGCCCTCAGCCAAGATGGCCCCCGCCTCGCCGCCTGAGCCTTTAGCCAAGATGGCCGCCGCCTCACCGCCTGAGCCTTTAGCCAAGATGGCCGCCTGAGCCTTTAGCCAAGATGGCCGCCGCCTCACCGCTTGAGCCCTCAGCCAAGATGGCCGCCGCCTCGCCGCTTGAGCCCTCAGCCAAGATGGCTGCCGCCTCACCGCTTGAGCCCTCAGCCAAGATGGCCCCCGCCTCGCCGCCTGAGCCTTTAGCCAAGATGGCTGCCGCCTCACCGCTTGAGCCCTCAGCCAAGATGGCTGCCGCCTCACTGCCTGAGCCCTCAGCCAAGATGGTCGCCGCCTGAGCCTTTAGCCAAGATGGCTGCCGCCTCACTGCCTGAGCCCTCAGTCAAGATGGTCAATGCCTGAGCCTTTAGCCAAGATGGCCGCCACCTCACGGCCTGAGCCCTCAGCCAGGATGACCGCCGCCACGCAGATACCTGTCCCTTTTCCATGTTCTGTTCCTAGACCTGTTCCTGCCCCAAGGACTGTCCATGTTCCCAGACCTGTTCCTGTCCTTAGACCTGTTCCTGCCCCAAGGACTGTGCATGTTCCCAGACCTGTTCCTGTCCCCGTTCCAGAGTCTCGTCCCTCTGAGACCGCCCGTCCAGAGTCTTCTGTCCCCGAGCCGGCGTCTTCTGTCCCGAGCCGGAATCGGCTCCTGAATTCCCACCAGCCTCCCTCTCCCACCTCCTCCCATCTGCCACCTCAACCCTTCTTCCACCACTGCCTGTCAGCCCCTCAGCTCCTCAAACCACCTTCGGGGAGGTGGAGTCGCCGTGGGTCTGCCAGCCTGCAGCTCCAGCCTGGTCGGAGAACCTCCGCGACCAGGACTCTACCTCGGCCCGTCGATCCATCAACTCCACCTTAGCTCCTACCTCCCTCAGTTCCACCGTGGCCCATCAGTTCACCAGTTTCGCCAGGCTCCCTCGTCCCCCCAATCCATCTTGGTAACTCGTCGACCTACTCTCACCTCTGTACTGCACTCCTCTGGCTACTCCTTGTCCCTCCGGCTCCATTGGACTCTTCACTCCCTTCTGTTCCTCCTTGGTCCTCTCTCCCTCCTTCTCCACTCTGCCCTTCTGTGTCCCCGCCTGCACTGCCGGCTCTGGCGACTGAAGCTTCGCCATTTCCACATCGCCTGGGCTCGTCGGCTCTCCGGCTCCACCCTGGTCTCCTCTCCCACCTGCTCCGCCCCGTCAGTCGGCCCCCTGGAGTCCTCAACCCTGCCTCCTCCATGGCTCTTGCCTCCGTCATCTCCGCCCTGGCCGCCTGAATCGTCTGCTCTGCCCTGATCCCTCCTGCCTTCTGTCTGCCCTTCACCTGCTCTTCTTCCTCCTCCTGAGTCCCCCCCCCCCCCTCCCTCCGAAGTTGGTCTATCTATGGTGCGAGGACTCACCTACCGGGAGGGGGGAGTACTGTCATGTGTCAGTGTTTGTTTGTATTTTTATAAGTCAAATGTCTTCCTTTTGTTCTGTCCACTCATCTGTTTCCTTGGTAACCCTCATTAGTTCATCTGTCACACCTGTTTACCTCGTTAGTCTTGTCAGCTGTCTCGTTTCCCTGATCTGTTTCCCCATGTATTTAAGCCCTTCGTTTTGCCTTGTTCATTGTCCGATCTCCGTTGTACTAAGTGTGTGTGAACCGTCTGCCTGTCTTCGATGTACCTGTGTGATTTATATTGTGAGTAAAAGTTTGCATTAGAACTTGATTCTCCTTCATCTTCTGCACCACACCTTGATTCTCCTTCATCTTCTGCACCACACCGTGACAGTGTTATTACATTTATAATATTTTTAATCCATTTTTATTTAATTTTACAAATAACAGTTTTATTAAAATTATTAAAATAAATCAAACATAAATACATTGTTAAATATAAATTATCCAGATGTTAAAGGGCAATATTATTATTCCTGTTGCTGTTTTTATTATTATCATTGTTATGAATTGAAATATCTTAATGAATAATTATAAATAACATCAAATTATAAAAATGTTTGTTATTATTAATTCACTATTTGTTATTTAATGTAATGTGTATATATATAATTATTTGTCAGAATATAACAGAATAATATATAATTATATTTCTAATTATATATTGTATATATCATTATTTGTCAGAATATAATATATAAAAATAATTTAATAATAGTGTTTTTTTATTTTATTTAATAATATATTAATTATTAATTACAGTACCTTAAATTATCAAATTCTTGTTTTATATACACACACACACACACACACATACATATGTATATATATATATATATATATGGGCCTAAAATTATATATATATATCTATAATTTATACAGGGCCTAAAATTACCATTCGCCAAGCACCAAATGCAAATAAATATCGGCATTGCCGAATATTCGAAACGGTGTCACTCAGCAGTTATCCGGTGACATTTTTATGAATTTTAACAATGCATGAACATGAATGTTACTCAGGGGTGTGTTTCCCAAAAGCATCGTTAGCCAACTATGGTCGCAAGTTCCGTCGTTATCAACAGTTCAACGAGTCTGTGTTTCCTGAAACCATCGTCCCAAAACAAGCAAGATGACATTCAGTACAATCTGTATATTTTATTTAGAATACATACAAATGTCCTTTACGTCTTTTAGTTTGTCAAGAGATTTAAAGCGTCGTTTTTGAAGAGTGCGCATGTGTGAACGAGCTCTAGTGCGTGAGAACGAGTCTATGATTGACTCTGGAAATAAAGCAAAATAACTGAGATAAATGAGAAATTTTCTTCAGATGCATGTCTGTAATTTATAGCAAAACAGCAAAACATCTAGCATTAATTCAATCTCAAACAGTTTCACTAAAAGTAGTTATTACTCCACCACCTGCATGACATCATTAACCAATGTGGTTTAACGACTAATATATGACAATACGGTTTCGGGAAACAGTAGTAACTAGCTAGTTGACTTCTTCAACGCTGCATCGTCATGGAAGTTTAAGCTATCTATCTATCTATCTATCTATCTATCTATCTATCTATCTATCTATCTATCTATCTATCTATCTATCTATCTATCTATCTATCTATCTGTCTGTCTGTCTGTCTATTTATCTATCTATCTATCTGTATCTATCTGTCTGTCTGTCTATCTATCCATCTGTCTGTCTGTCTGTCTGTCTCTCTATTCGTTTATCTATCTATCTAAACATTTTTTTTTTTCACCATAAACCCTTCCTTTGCTCTGCTTTTTCCAGGCCTTCAGGCAGTCGGTCTAAAGAAAGGGATGTTCTTTAATCCCGACCCATATCTGAAGATCTCCATCCAGCCGGGAAAGCACAGCATCTTCCCAGCTCTTCCTCATCACGGACAGGAGAAACGGTCCGGCATCATCTGCAACACGGTCCAGCCCGTCTGGAAGAGAGAGGTCAGTTTCTCTCGAGCTTCTCAGGCACATCACGTGTAACGCTCGTTAATCTACGAGGAGAACTGCACGTGTGTGTAGAGAGTGTGTCAGTAAGAGATGTGACAGGTGAGCAGGAGAAGAGATAACCGCTCTACCGTCTTTTGTACACTTTCTTTTATTTCCCTTTCTATTTGTGACCAGAGTTGAATGTTTAATGCTTTTTCTCACTCAATCCCCATGTATGCGGATGATGTATTTATTAAACCCGGGGGAAATACGGCATCTCTCGTCTCTCGCGCATCTTTTCCTCCGACGCCACATATTGTTTTTCTCTCTGGACAACAACATCTCAACTTTGCGTTTCACACTTTCTCATTCAAATTCATTTCACAGCGTTCGATATGACGGATCGTTTAAAGGCATTTTGACATTTAAAAAGTCATCTTTGAATCTTGAGTCTGGAGATGCGATTGTGACATTTCACGTCTTTCTTTCTGAAGCGGAAGAGCGTTTGGCGGTGAGTCTGTGTTTGATATCGCGCAGCTTTGAGTCGCTGCATGAAAGCAGAATCTCTTCTGAATCTGATGGCACTTTTACCAGCCGCTCTGAAACAGAAGCACTCTCAGATGAAGCTCTCTGATAACTTCTGCTCTTAAAGTATTCAGACTCAAACGGGTTATTTATCCCTGCTTCTGTCTGCAACACATGTGGAAACACATGCACAGAACCGCGTGACTTCACATCCAAAACCTTTGTTTTGCTATTAATATCTGATGACAGATATTTACAATATACTTCACAAAGCTTTTAAGGATTTAATCATGGCAGTCAAACAACACACACACAAGCATTTTTAACTTTTTGAAACATTTTATTAGATTTTTAAAAAAAGATTTGCTACAAGCTACTAATGACATCTTCAACAGTGCAATTAGACTAATTACTCTCTAGTATTGTATTACTTATTACCATTTACCTTCTAAATATCAACCATTATCAACACCTAAATATCACCATAAATATCCCCATAAATATTCTAAATATCACCTTATCAACCTTGAACAATAAAAAGGATAGACATGAAACCGCTCTTTTAATTGTATCAAATAAATAATATAAAATTGCATGAATTATTCTCGAACTGACCAAAGTATTTCAAGTGAGGTTACATTAAAAACATACATTTTAAAATTTAATTTTGATGTTAAATATAGAATCACTTTCGCTTTCTCCCCCCAACCTCCAACCCTTCAACCCTTTTTCCTATGTCCTTGAATAGTCAACATGGGTAAAGGCTTATTTGTCATTCATCTGAATATAAGGAGCTTGCCACATAAAATTGATCTCTTAAGGGCCTGGTTGGTCTATAATAAACCAAATGTTATAACACTGTCTGAGACCTGGTTGAATAAAAACATATTAGATGAGGAAATTAAACTGGATGGTTATATTTTGTATAGAGCTGATAGGGGTACTCGTGGAGGAGGGGTAGCCACTTATGTCTCCTCAAATTTATTATCTGAGTTTATAGCCCCTAAGGAAAACCCTGTATACTTTGAATGTCTTTTTGTTAAAATTAGTTTTCACGTTAATAAACAGCTGATTATAGGGAACATCTACAGACCTCCAAACTCTCCTACAGAGTCAATACACTGCATAGGCACTACTATAAAATCTGTGGGTAGCTCAAACGAGATGATTATCCTTGGTGATTTTAACATTAACTGGTTAGATCGTTCATCTCTAAATGATAGAAATTATTTTGAAAGCTTAAATCTGACTCAACTAATTAGAGAACCTACTCGGGTTGACCATAGATCCAAATCTTTGTTGGACTGGATTTTGGTCACCCACTCTAACAGGATTACTGAAACCGGTGTTCTACCCGATTGCTTTAGTGATCATTCCATGGTTTTCTGTGTATGGAAAATTAGAATACCACGCCTACCACCCAAGGTGATCAGGGTAAGGCAGAGTAAACATTTTAACACTGAGTTTTTTATCCAAGATTTATTAGATATAAATTGGAACAGGTTTAACCTTATTCCTTTTGTTGAAGATGCTTGGAATTTTTTCTATACAGAAGTGCTTAAAATAATTGATAAACATGCCCCTTGGATATCAGTCAAGGTTAAGGGCCGACATTTACCATGGATTGACGTTGATTTAATTCATCTGTTTAAACAAAGAGACAAGGCATGGGTAAAGTGCCGCCTGTCAAAGGATCCATCAGACGGGGCTGTATATAAACAATTAAGAAATATGTGTACGACTAAAACAAGGAATGCTAAATCGAACTATTATACAAACTTTCTATCTAATAATTTCAATAATCCTAAGAAGTTTTGGAAAAGCCTTAATTCTTTATATAAAAATTCCACTAAAAGCATTGCTACCGAAATCAAAGTCAATAATGATGTTATCAGTGATCCTTTTGCAGTTGCCAATGCTTTCAACCAACACTTTTCCTCCATTTGTAGTTCACAATTTTCTAATTTCTCCTACTCTAGTCCGGCAGATGTGTTTAACAGTTCCTTCTCATTTGCTAAAATAAATCCTACTGAAGTTCAGCAAGCAATCTCCGAACTAAAGTCAGGTAAGGGTACTGATCCCGATGGCCTGGAGATTAAGTTTATTAAGCTCGCATCTCATGTACTGGCATTTCTTTTATCAGATTTATTTAATTTATCATTATCCACCTGTGTGGTTCCTTTAATGTGGAAGTCTGCCAGAGTTACACCAATACATAAGGGTGGCGATGCACTTGATCTTAACAACTATAGACCTATTTCTATCATCAGTAGTATAGCAAAAGTCTTTGAAAAAATCATATTTAAACAACTATTCAAATATATTAATGATTTCTCTATTCTGTCTCCAAATCAATCTGGTTTTAGACCAAACTTCTCTACAACTACTGCTCTTCTAAAATTTACCAATGATGTTTCATCTTCCTTAGATAATAACATGTCAACTGGTGCAATATTTATAGATCTCACTAAGGCCTTCGATATGGTCGATCACTATTTGCTTCTCGACAAATTATATGCCATAGGCCTTACCAAAGATTCTCTTCTCTGGTTTAATTCCTACCTCCACTGTAGACGACAGCGTGTTTCTTTTTGTGGTTGCGTATCACAGTCCTTAATAATGGACAAAGGTGTCCCTCAAGGCTCTTCCTTAGGGCCTCTTCTATTTTCTTTATTTATCAATGATCTTCCTCTAATTTGCTCAGACTGTTGTATCCATCTATATGCAGACGACACAGCGATCTACACATCTAATGTGTCTGTCTCTAAGATTCAATCCTCATTGCAATCTAATTTTTATACCATTCAACTTTGGTTCCAATCCAATCATCTTCTATTGAATAAGAAAAAGTCATATAGCATATTGTTCCCCACCAGATCAGCTTCAATGAATCAAGATAACAAACTTTTACTCAAATTCCTAGACGATACTCAACTTGTACAAGTTGATGAACTTAAATATTTGGGCCTTTGGCTTGACTCACAACTCTCCTTTAGGTGTCATATCAACTCTGTTGTTAAAAAGATTAATTGTAATTTACGAATATTGTGTCGCTCTATTAACTGTTTCACTCAACTGATTAGACTAAGAATTGTGTCACAGTTAATATTTCCCATATTAGACTATGCGGACATTGTCTATCAAAACACATCAGAATCAAATTTGAAGGCATTGAATGTTGTTTTCAAAAATATATGTAGATTTGTGCTGAGATGTCCTTTTACTACTCACCACTGTGTAATGTATGACTCACTGAACCTATTATCACCAAAAGCCAGAAGACAGTATCACTGGTATCAGGTCATTTTTAAATGTGTGTATTATAATTATCCTTCTTACCTGAAGGAATATTTACTTCCATATAGACCCAGCTATAGATTGAGACACACTGAATATCTCTCCTTCATTGTGCCAAATATCTCCAAAGAGAGTGGTAGACGTGCCTTTAAATTCAAAGCCCCCTCAGACTGGAATAGCCTCCCTGGGTCTCTAAGATCTGTCACATCATTGTGTTCCTTCAAAATATCTCTCTTTACTTACTTGCAAGCAAATTGTTGCTGTAAATGTTTTCCTCATGCATGACTGGACTTTTGTTTTTTATACCCTTTATATCTGGGATACTTATTTTTTTATTTTTTATTATTTTTTATTATGTGTACTTATGCGAGTATGGGTGTAGGTATGTGTATACATGATGTTTGTATATATGTATGTATAGACATATGTGTATGTAAGCCAGGGCTAAATGTTGTTATGCATCTTAATACTGCAATATGTTTTACTCATGGATTTGTTTCCAATAAGGAGTTGGTGGGTCGGGCGAGGCGGGATGAGGTAGAGCTTTAGTGTGAGTGAATGTATATGTGCTGCATTATCTTTGTCTTTGTCTCGAGGACCCCCTCGAAAACGAGATGTTTCATCTCAAGGGGTTATCCTCAACAATAAATTCAATTCAATTCAATTGTTAGTCTATAAAGTATTTAATGCAAATCACACTCTTGATGTATTAAACATTCTGTATTAGGACTGACAGTCTCCCTTAACCTTTCACTCACCTGAGTCTTTCACTCACCTGTGTCTTTCACACACCTGAGTCTGTCACACACCTGTGTCTTTCACACACCTGCGTCTTTCACACACCTGTGTCTTTCACACACCTGAGTCTGTCACACACCTGTGTCTTTCACACACCTGAGTCTGTCACACACCTGTGTCTTTCACACACCTGCGTCTTTCACACACCTGTGTCTTTCACACACCTGAGTCTGTCACACACCTGTGTCTTTCACACACCTGTGTCTGTCACACACCTGAGTCTGTCACACACCTGTGTCTGTCACACACCTGTGTCTTTCACACACCTGCGTCTTTCACACACCTGTGTCTTTCACACACCTGAGTCTGTCACACACCTGTGTCTTTCACACACCTGCGTCTTTCACACACCTGTGTCTTTCACACACCTGAGTCTGTCACACACCTGTGTCTTTCACACACCTGCGTCTTTCACACACCTGTGTCTTTCACACACCTGAGTCTGTCACACACCTGTGTCTTTCACACACCTGCGTCTTTCACACACCTGTGTCTTTCACACACCTGAGTCTGTCACACACCTGTGTCTTTCACACACCTGCGTCTTTCACACACCTGTGTCTTTCACACACCTGTGTCTTTCACACACCTGTGTCTTTCACACACCTGAGTCTGTCACACACCTGTGTCTTTCACACACCTGCGTCTTTCACACACCTGCGTCTTTCACACACCTGTGTCTTTCACACACCTGTGTCTTTCACACACCTGAGTCTGTCACACACCTGTGTCTTTCACACACCTGAGTCTTTCACACACCTGTGTCTTTCACACACCTGAGTCTTTCACACACCTGTGTCTTTCACACACCTGAGTCTGTCACACACCTGTGTCTTTCACACACCTGCGTCTTTCACACACCTGTGTCTTTCACACACCTGAGTCTGTCACACACCTGTGTCTTTCACACACCTGCGTCTTTCACACACCTGTGTCTTTCACACACCTGAGTTTTTTACACACCTGAGTCTGTCACACACCTGAGTCTTTAACACACCTGAGTCTGTCACACACCTGTGTCTTTCACACACCTGAGTCTGTCACACACCTGTGTCTTTCACACACCTGAGTCTTTCACTCACCTGTGTCTTTCACTCACCTGTGTCTGTCACACACCTGAGTCTTTCACACACCTGTGTCTTTCACACACCTGTGTCTGTCACACACCTGAGTCTTTCACTCACCTGAGTCTGTCACTCACCTGTGTCTTTCACACACCTGAGTCTTTCACACACCTGAGTCTTTCACACACCTGTGTCTTTCACACACCTGTGTCTTTCACACACCTGAGTCTTTCACACACCTGTGTCTTTCACACACCTGTGTCTTTCACACACCTGCGTCTTTCACACACCTGAGTCTTTCACACACCTGTGTCTTTCACACACCTGTGTCTTTCACACACCTGCGTCTTTCACACACCTGTGTCTTTCACACACCTGTGTCTTTCACACACCTGTGTCTTTCACACACCTGAGTCTGTCACACACCTGTGTCTTTCACACACCTGAGTCTTTCACACACCTGTGTCTTTCACACACCTGAGTCTTTCACACACCTGTGTCTTTCACACACCTGAGTCTGTCACACACCTGTGTCTTTCACACACCTGCGTCTTTCACACACCTGTGTCTTTCACACACCTGAGTCTGTCACACACCTGTGTCTTTCACACACCTGCGTCTTTCACACACCTGTGTCTTTCACACACCTGAGTTTTTTACACACCTGAGTCTGTCACACACCTGAGTCTTTAACACACCTGAGTCTGTCACTCACCTGTGTCTTTCACACACCTGAGTCTTTCACTCACCTGTGTCTTTCACTCACCTGTGTCTGTCACACACCTGAGTCTTTCACACACCTGTGTCTTTCACACACCTGTGTCTGTCACACACCTGAGTCTTTCACTCACCTGAGTCTGTCACTCACCTGTGTCTTTCACACACCTGAGTCTTTCACACACCTGAGTCTTTCACACACCTGAGTCTTTCACACACCTGCGTCTTTCACACACCTGTGTCTTTCACACACCTGTGTCTGTCACACACCTGAGTCTTTCACTCACCTGTGTCTTTCACACACCTGAGTCTTTCACACACCTGCGTCTGTCACTCACCTGTGTCTTTCACACACCTGTGTCTGTCACTCACCTGTGTCTTTCACACACCTGTGTCTGTCACACACCTGAGTCTTTCACTCACCTGTGTCTTTCACACACCTGAGTCTTTCACTCACCTGTGTCTTTCACTCACCTGCGTCTTTCACACACCTGAGTCTTTCACACACCTGTGTCTTTCACTCACCTGTGCTTTCACACACCTGAGTCTTTCACACACCTGTGTCTTTCACTCACCTGCGTCTTTCACACACCTGAGTCTTTCACACACCTGTGTCTTTCACTCACCTGCGTCTTTCACTCACCTGCGTCTTTCACACACCTGCGTCTTTCACACACCTGAGTCTTTCACACACCTGAGTCTTTCACACACCTGCATCTTTCACACACCTGCGTCTTTCACACACCTGAGTCTGTCACTCACCTGTGTCTTTCACACACCTGTGTCTGTCACTCACCTGCGTCTTTCACACACCTGAGTCTGTCACACACCTGAGTCTTTCACTCACCTGAGTCTTTCACACACCTGCGTCTTTCACACACCTGAGTCTGTCACACACCTGAGTCTTTCACTCACCTGAGTCTGTCACACACCTGCGTCTTTCACACACCTGCGTCTTTCACACACCTGCGTCTTTCACACACCTGTGTCTGTCACACACCTGCGTCTTTCACACACCTGCGTCTTTCACACACCTGTGTCTTTCACACACCTGAGTCTGTCACTCACCTGTGTCTTTCACACACCTGCGTCTGTCACACACCTGCGTATTTCACACACCTGTGTCTTTCACACACCTGAGTCTGTCACTCACCTGTGTCTGTCACTCACCTGTGTCTTTCACACACCTGCGTCTGTCACACACCTGCGTCTTTCACACACCTGAGTCTTTCACACACCTGAGTCTGTCACTCACCTGCGTCTGTCACACACCTGCGTCTTTCACACACCTGTGTCTTTCACACACCTGTGTCTTTCACACACCTGAGTCTGTCACTCACCTGTGTCTTTCACACACCTGCGTCTTTCACACACCTGTGTCTTTCACACACCTGAGTCTGTCACTCACCTGTTTCTTTCACACACCTGTGTCTCTCACTCACCTGCGTCTTTCACTCACCTGTGTCTGTCACTCACCTGTGTCTTTCACACACCTGTGTCTGTCACTCACCTGCGTCTTTCACACACCTGCGTCTCTCACACACCTGTGTCTGTCACTCACCTGCGTATTTCACACACCTGTGTCTGTCACACACCTGTGTCTTTCACACACCTGTGTCTTTCACACACCTGTGTCTGTCACTCACCTGCGTCTTTCACACACCTGTGTCTGTCACACACCTGAGTCTTTCACACACCTGAGTCTGTCACTCACCTGCGTCTTTCACTCACCTGTGTCTGTCACACACCTGCGTCTTTCACTCACCTGTGTCTTTCACACACCTGTGTCTTTCACACACCTGTGTCTGTCACTCACCTGCGTCTTTCACTCACCTGTGTCTGTCACACACCTGAGTCTTTCACACACCTGAGTCTGTCACTCACCTGCGTCTTTCACTCACCTGTGTCTGTCACACACCTGCGTCTTTCACTCACCTGTGTCTTTCACACACCTGTGTCTTTCACACACCTGAGTCTGTCACTCACCTGTGTCTTTCACACACCTGCGTCTTTCACACACCTGTGTCTTTCACACACCTGAGTCTTTCACTCACATGCGTCTTTCAATCACCTGTGTCTGTCACTCACCTGCGTCTTTCACACACCTGCGTCTTTCACACACCTGTGTCTGTCACTCACCTGCGTCTTTCACACACCTGTGTCTGTCACACACCTGTGTCTTTCACACACCTGTGTCTGTCACACACCTGTGTCTGTCAATCACCTGCGTCTTTCACACACCTGTGTCTGTCACACACCTGTGTCTGTCACTCACCTGCGTCTTTCACACACCTGTGTCTGTCACACACCTGTGTCTGTCACTCACCTGCGTCTTTCACACACCTGTGTCTTTAACACACCTGTGTCTTTCACACACCTGTGTCTTTCACTCACCTGTGTTTGTCACACACCTGAGTCTTTCACACACCTGAGTCTTTCACACACCTGAGTCTTTCACACACCTGTGTCTGTCACACACCTGCGTCTTTCACTCACCTGTGTCTTTCACACACCTGTGTCTTTCACACACCTGAGTCTGTCACTCACCTGTGTCTTTCACACACCTGCGTCTTTCACACACCTGTGTCTGTCACACACCTGCGTCTTTCACTCACCTGTGTCTGTCACACACCTGCGTCTTTCACTCACCTGTGTCTGTCACTCACCTGTGTCTTTCACACACCTGTGTCTGTCACACACCTGCGTCTTTCACTCACCTGCGTCTTTCACAGAACTGTGTCTGTCACACACCTGCGTCTTTCACTCACCTGTGTCTGTCACACACCTGTGTATTTCACACACCTGTGTCTGTCACACACCTGCGTCTTTCACACACCTGTGTCTGTCACACACCTGCGTCTTTCACTCACCTGTGTCTTTCACACACCTGTGTATTTCACACACCTGTGTCTGTCACACACCTGCGTCTTTCACACACCTGTGTCTGTCACACACCTGCGTCTTTCACTCACCTGTGTCTTTCACACACCTGTGTATTTCACACACCTGTGTCTGTCACACACCTGCGTCTTTCACTCACCTGCGTCTTTCACTCACCTGTGTCTTTCACTCACCTGTGTCTTTCACTCACCTGTGTCTGTCACACACCTGTGTCTTTCACTCACCTGCGTCTTTCACACACCTGAGTCTGTCACTCACCTGTGTCTTTCCCTCACCTGTGTCTTTCACACACCTGTGTCTGTCACACACCTGCGTCTTTCACACACCTGAGTCTGTCACTCACCTGTGTCTGTCACACACCTGTGTCTTTCACACACCTGAGTCTGTCACTCACCTGCGTCTTTCACACACCTGAGTCTTTCACACACCTGCGTCTTTCACTCACCTGCGTCTTTCACACACCTGTGTCTGTCACTCACCTGTGTCTTTCACACACCTGAGTCTTTCACTCACCTGTGTCTGTCACACACCTGAGTCTTTCACACACCTGTGTCTGTCACACACCTGAGTCTTTCACACACCTGTGTCTGTCACACACCTGAGTCTTTCACACACCTGTGTCTGTCACACACCTGAGTCTTTCACACACCTGTGTCTGTCACACACCTGTGTCTTTCACACACCTGTGTCTGTCACTCACCTGTGTCTTTCACTCACCTGAGTCTTTCACTCACCTGTGTCTTTCACACACCTGAGTCTGTCACACACCTGAGTCTTTCACTCACCTGTGTCTTTCACACACCTGTGTCTGTCACTCACCTGTGTCTTTCACTCACCTGTGTCTTTCACACACCTGAGTCTTTCACTCACCTGTGTCTTTCACTCACCTGTGTCTTTCACTCACCTGAGTCTTTCACTCACCTGTGTCTTTCACACACCTGAGTCTGTCACACACCTGTGTCTTTCACTCACCTGTGTTTCACTCACCTGAGTCTTTCACTCACCTGTGTCTTTCACACACCTGTGTCTTTCACTCACCTGTGTCTTTCACACACCTGTGTCTTTCACTCACCTGAGTCTTTCACACACCTGAGTCTGTCACACACCTGAGTCTTTCACTCACCTGTGTTTCACTCACCTGAGTCTTTCACTCACCTGTGTCTTTCACACACCTGAGTCTGTCACACACCTGTGTTTTTCACTCACCTGTGTCTTTCACACACCTGAGTCTGTCACACACCTGAGTCTTTCACTCACCTGTGTCTTTCACACACCTGAGTCTGTCACTCACCTGAGTCTGTCACACACCTGTGTCTTTCACTCACCTGTGTCTTTCACACACCTGTGTCTTTCACTCACCTGAGTCTTTCACTCACCTGTGTCTGTCACACACCTGAGTCTGTCACACACCTGAGTTTTTCACTCACCTGTGTCTTTCACACACCTGAGTCTGTCACACACCTGAGTCTGTCACACACCTGAGTTTTTCACTCACCTGTGTCTTTCACACGCCTGAGTCTGTCACACACCTGAGTCTTTCACTCACCTGTGTCTTTCACACACCTGTGTCTGTCACTCACCTGTGTCTTTCAGTCACCTTGTCTTTCACTCACCTGTGTCTTTCACACACCTGAGTCTTTCACTCACCTGTGTCTTTCACTCACCTGTGTCTTTCACTCACCTGTGTCTTTCACACACCTGAGTCTGTCACACACCTGTGTCTTTCACTCACCTGTGTTTCACTCACCTGAGTCTTTCACTCACCTGTGTCTTTCACACACCTGAGTCTGTCACACACCTGTGTCTTTCACACACCTGTGTCTTTCACTCACCTGAGTCTGTCACACACCTGTGTCTTTCACTCACCTGTGTCTTTCACACACCTGTGTCTTTCACTCACCTGAGTCTTTCACACACCTGTGTCTGTCACACACCTGAGTCTTCCACACACCTGAGTCTTTCACACACCTGAGTCTTTCACTCACCTGAGTCTTTCACACACCTGTGTCTGTCACACACCTGAGTCTTTCACACACCTGTGTCTTTCACACACCTGCGTCTTTCACTCACCTGAGTCTTTCACACACCTGTGTCTGTCACACACCTGAGTCTTTCACACACCTGAGTCTTTCACACACCTGCGTCTGTCACACACCTGAGTCTGTCACACACCTGTGTCTTTCACTCACCTGTGTCTTTCACTCACCTGAGTCTTTCACACACCTGTGTCTTTCACACACCTAAATCTTTCACACACCTGTGTCTGTCACACACCTGCGTCTTTCACACACCTGCGTCTTTCACACACCTGCGTCTTTCACACACCTGTGTCTGTCACTCACCTGTGTCTTTCACACACCTGTGTCTTTCACACACCTGTGTCTGTCACACACCTGTGTCTGTCACACACCTGTGTCTGTCACTCACCTGTGTCTTTCACACACCTGTGTCTTTCACTCACCTGAGTCTTTCACACACCTGCGTCTTTCACACACCTGTGTCTTTCACACACCTGTGTCTGTCACACACCTGCGTCTTTCACACACCTGTGTCTGTCACACACCTGTGTCTTTCACTCACCTGTGTCTGTCACACACCTGTGTCTTTCACTCACCTGTGTCTTTCACACACCTGTGTCTTTCACACACCTGTGTCTTTCACTCACCTGAGTCTTTCACACACCTGAGTCTTTCACACACCTGTGTCTGTCACACACCTGCGTCTTTCACACACCTGTGTCTGTCACACACCTGTGTCTTTCACTCACCTGTGTCTGTCACATACCTGCGTCTTTCACACACCTGTGTCTGTCACACACCTGCGTCTTTCACACACCTGTGTCTGTCACACACCTGCGTCTTTCACACACCTGTGTCTGTCACACACCTGCGTCTGTCACACACCTGCGTCTTTCACACACCTGCGTCTGTCACTCACCTGTGTCTTTCACACACCTGAGTCTGTCACACACCTGCGTCTTTCACACACCTGAGTCTTACACACACCTGCGTCTTTCACACACCTGTGTCTGTCACTCACCTGTGTCTTTCACACACCTGTGTCTTTCACACACCTTTGTCTGTCACTCACCTGTGTCTTTCACTCACCTGAGTCTTTCACACACCTGCGTCTTTCACACACATGTGTCTTTCACACACCTGTGTCTGTCACACACCTGCGTCTTTCACACACCTGTGTCTGTCACACACCTGTGTCTTTCACTCACCTGTGTCTGTCACACACCTGTGTCTTTCACTCACCTGCGTCTTTCACACACCTGTGTCTTTCACACACCTGTGTCTTTCACACACCTGTGTCTTTCACTCACCTGAGTCTTTCACACACCTGAGTCTTTCACACACCTGTGTCTGTCACACACCTGCGTCTTTCACACACCTGTGTCTGTCACACACCTGTGTCTTTCACTCACCTGTGTCTGTCACACACCTGCGTCTTTCACACACCTGCGTCTTTCACACACCTGTGTCTGTCACACACCTGTGTCTTTCACTCACCTGTGTCTGTCACACACCTGCGTCTTTCACACACCTGTGTCTGTCACACACCTGCGTCTTTCACACACCTGTGTCTGTCACACACCTGCGTCTGTCACACACCTGCGTCTTTCACACACCTGCGTCTTTCACACACCTGCGTCTGTCACACACCTGTGTCTGTCACTCACCTGTGTCTTTCACACACCTGTGTCTGTCACTCACCTGTGTCTTTCACACACCTGAGTCTGTCACACACCTGCGTCTGTCACACACCTGTGTCTTTCACAAACCTGTGTCTGTCACACACCTGTGTCTGTCACTCACCTGCGTCTTTCACTCACCTGTGTCTGTCACACACCTGTGTCTTTCACACACCTGCGTCTTTCACACACCTGTGTCTTTCACACACCTGTGTCTTTCACACACCTGCGTCTTTCACACACCTGTGTCTGTCACTCACCTGCGTCTTTCACTCACCTGCGTCTTTCACTCACCTGCGTCTTTCACACACCTGTGTCTGTCACACACCTGTGTCTTTCACACACCTGCGTCAGTCACTCACCTGTGTCTTTCACACACCTGCGTCTGTCACTCACCTGTGTCTTTCACTCACCTGTGTCTTTCACACACCTGAGTCTTTCACACACCTGAGTCTTTCACACACCTGAGTCTGTCACACACCTGTGTCTGTCACACACCTGGGTCTTTCACTCACCTGGGTCTTTCACTCACCTGGGTCTTTCACTCACCTGTGTCTTTCACACACCTGTGTCTTTCACACACCTGAGTCTTTCACACACCTGAGTTTTTCACTCACCTGGGTCTTTCACACACCTGTGTCTTTCACTCACCTGTGTCTTTCACTCACCTGAGTCTTTCACTCACCTGTGTCTTTCACTCACCTGTGTCTTTCACTCACCTGTGTCTTTCACTCACCTGTGTCTTTCACTCACCTGAGTCTGTCACACACCTGTGTCTTTCACACACCTGTGTCTTTCACACACCTGTGTCTTTCACTCACATGAGTCTTTCACTCACCTGTGTCTTTCACACACCTGCGTCTGTCACACACCTGAGTCTGTCACTCACCTGTGTCTTTCACACACCTGAGTCTGTCACACACCTGTGTCTTTCACACACCTGTGTCTTTCACACACCTGAGTCTGTCACACACCTGTGTCTTTCACACACCTGTGTCTGTCACTCACCTGTGTCTTTCACACACCTGTGTCTTTCACACACCTGAGTCTGTCACACACCTGTGTCTTTCACACACCTGTGTCTGTCACTCACCTGTGTCTTTCACACACCTGAGTCTGTCACACACCTGTGTCTTTCACACACCTGTGTCTTTCACACACCTGAGTCTGTCACACACCTGTGTCTTTCACACACCTGTGTCTGTCACTCACCTGTGTCTTTCACTCACCTGAGTCTGTCACACACCTGAGTCTTTCACACACCTGAGTCTTTCACACACCTGTGTCTGTCACACACCTGAGTCTGTCACTCACCTGAGTCTTTCACACACCTGCGTCTTTCACACACCTGTGTCTTTCACACACCTGAGTCTTTTCAGCACTGATGGATTCAAGTTTACAGTATAAAACCTGATAATCATGTTCAAAGACTGACCAAAGTCACATGATCACTGACACATATCTTCTTATTTAATTAATGACACAGTAATAATAGTATCTTAAATATTATTAATTAAAAATATGAATAGTAAATATTTAAATATTACTATTAAATATTTATGTAATATTTAAATATATTGTATAATACAATGTAATATAAAAATATAATAAATCTTAAATTACTAATTGTATATATTTTTCAACATTTATTTCCATGTTTAAATTAAATATTGAATCGCATATTTTTTATGTGGTCTCAGACTTTTGGAATCTCCTGTATGTTTTGATACATTAATAAATAGAATGTTTTGTCATTTGTTATTTATGTACCAATTTAACAACTCTGTAAGAAACTACAATATTTACCTTTTGGAAACATTGTAAAATACTTCATTGGACATATTTAAAAAAAAAAAAAAAAACGATTGGAAATGAATTCCACTTCTTAAATGCATTTCCTTTTTGCTGTTCAAGATTTCAATTTAAAACGTTAAGACTGTCGTACTACTGCAACCGACTGACCAATTTGGTTTGTTGCCTAACTTCATATTGCCCACAAAATCATTGCAAACATCATGAATATGCTAAATGTCACCCAGATGTGATTAATAACAGCATAAATAGGTTTGCACTGCAATCATTTTGGCATATGATGAGTAGAAACGTGTTAGTATGAATCAATATGTTTGCCAAGATCGTATTATTTGGTCAATAATAACATGTACCAGCTTAAATCTTCTCCTAATGTGCGAATATAGAATACTCTTTCCACTTGAGATTGGATGTGAACTCTTGTGCTGATCGAGGGACAGACCTAATGGGTTTTGTGTTTATTTTGGGTGTTTTATTCTATAAATCCAAAACCACGTTCTGGGCTCTTTTTATTCCTGCTCAGTGTCTTTCTGCAGCACTAAAGCTTCGAAACCTACAGACACACTGGGTCTCATTCACTAATCACACACACTTACAATGTGTCTGTTTACATTACTATTTATATCGCACATCGAGTGTGGGAGTTGATCTTTATTCCTCAGCTCCTGGTCAGTGGACCTTGTTTGACCGCAGAACAAGCTCTTATTCTCTCTGATTTATTAATGGACATGTTGGAAGTGTTTTACTGCTTCTGCTGGCGTCGGATGTTTTAACTCCTGCCCTACAGTCACAGATCCTGCAGTTCGGTTCAGAAACCTGGACTGTGTTGCCAAATACAATCTGTGCATTTTGGAAAATAATCTTGCATTGCATCACATTTTACATAGTACCAAAAATACAGACTTGCTGTTGTATTAGCCAACAATTACAAAAAAACTAAAAACAAAAAAATCACCGTGGAGTATGTTGGTATTTTGATATCATTACACTGAGTAATTACAATATGATTATCCTTATGATATTTATATAGCATGCCATGGTACTTAAAACAATAGCACACACACTACCATTCAAAAGTTTGTGGTTAGTGTTAAGATTTTTTTTTTTTTTTTGCAAGGATGCTTTAAAGTCTTCATGAAAGGGAAGTTGCGCTCGTCTTTTCTCCTCTATTGTGTCGTATATCCGAGTGAAACGCTTCTGGAACAAGAACACATGTGGGCGGGGCTTGATTGTGTCTGTGGGGACCTGATTGGATGGTTGTGGTTTGCTATTGGCTGATCTCATGTGAGTGACAGGTTATAGCCCCGCCCACATCATCAGAGAAGAGAAGAGATGCTGCAAGAGGAACTGATTCTCATTCAACATTATTAACACTATAATGAGGATGTGCACCCATAAATAATTTACAATAAACACTGCAATCGTCAAATAAACGCCTTGAAAATTATATTTATCAAAACATCCTGAAAAAAGTGTATCACACAAAAACATTAAGGATAATATGACACAATATTGCTGATTTTACTGTATTTTGATCAAATAAATGCAGCTTTGGTGAAGAGACATCTTTTAGAAACAATTTTTTGAGAAAAATCTGTATTATTTGCATTTGATTAAGTTCAAGTTTGACTGTTAAAAATCTGGTTATGCTATATTACTGTGCTATATCTAAAAACATAGTGACTCCATGCTATTATTATTGGTGTTTTTTTAATTAAACCTGTTTGTTGACTCGACTGCATTAAATGCGTTTCTGTAGACTGTAAGCGTTCTCTCTTTCAGAGAGCTGTAAAATAAACACACAACCCCTGAACATCTCAACAAAACGGCTTCGGACAGAGCCAGCAGTTGTTCTCTGCTTGTGTTTGTTATCTCCCACTCCTTCACGCAGTTGCAGACCGTCTCTAACTAGCACGATGTGTTTGCAGTCCTGTGGATTCAGATGTGATGGGCAGGGGTTTAATGTCATTGTGATTGCAGAATCTGCTGAGTTTGGGCTTGTGTGGCGCTGTCCTAAAAGACCCTGTTCCTCCTTGAACACGAGTCGTGCCGCCTCGGTTTACTGCCTCAGGGAACAATACACTCCAGGCCTGTGCTTTCACACACACCGTCAGCACTGCAGTTTCCCATGGACTCCGGCCAGGATGCAGCATCCCTGAGTGGAGAGAACACTGCGTATCGCATACAGACTTATATCCTGATAAGTCAAGGGGACATTCATTTGTTTGTTCGTTCATTCATTCATTCTTTTTTCATTCTTTTTTTTAAATATATTTTATTTATGTATTTATATTTATTTATTTATTTATATTTATTTATTTATATTTATTTATTTATGTATTTTTATTTGTTTACTTTTATTTTATTTAATATTTTATTTATTTTTTAATTTATTTATTTAACAACTATGAATTTGATTAATTTTGTAAGAATTTTAAAATAAAATATTCATTCATTCATTCTTTTTTAAATATGTTTTATGTATTTATTTATTTTTATTTATGTATTTATATTATTTATTTTCATTTATTTGTTTATTTTTATTAATTTATTTATCTATTTTATTTGTTTATTTTTATTTTGATATTTAGTTATTTATTTTATTTATTTTCATTTATTTATTTATTAACTATGAATTTGATTAATTTTGTAAGAATTTTTAAATAAAATATTCATTCATTCATTCTTTTTTAAATATGTTTTATTTATGTATTTATTTATTTTTATTTATGTATTTATATTTATTTATTTTCATTATTTGTTTATTTTTATTTATTTATTTATTTATCTATTTTTATTTGTTTATTTTTATTTTGATATTTAGTTATTATTTATTTTATTTATTTTCATTTATTTTTTTAACTATGAATTTAATTTAATAAAAATAAAACATGAAAATTGTAAAAAATAATAATAATAATCTTCACAAAATACATAATTGTTATAAATCTAATAAATGATTAGCCATTTGAGGAGGTCAGGAATGCAGCAACATATGTAACATATTTCCAGTCCGTGTGTACTTCAGAACCATCAGATTTCCTCGAGGTATCAAACTTAATGTAATACAATGTAAATCATGCAGAACAAAGAGAAGGAACTGGAGGGAATATCAGCGGTTAACACAAATCTCTGGATTTAGATCTGAGCAGTCTTCTTTGATTTTGTATTCACAGAGATTTAGCTTTGTGTCCCTGCCGACGGACGTTTTGGAGATTGAGGTAAAAGATAAATTTGCCAAGAGCAGACCCATCATCAAACGCTTTCTGGGAAAGTTGGTCGTGCCTGTACAGAGGCTGCTGGAGAAGAATGCTATCGGGTAGGTCTCCACTAAATAATCATTTAACATACATTAATTATCTGACTGTGAGCCTGCTGAGGACTGTGATTACACTCTAATTATTGACTTGTTTCTCAAACTACTGGTCCATTTGTGCATGTTTGTCCTCCAGGATTCCAGTTTTCATAGACCTAGAAATATGTTAATGTTTACAAATAGGTACTTTAATTTAAAAGACAATGCACAGAGAGGTTTTTGGTGTGCCTAAAGATTTATTTTCTGGTTAATTTCCCAAATGTCAAGCATCCTTGTCTTTCTTGTCTCTGTGTGAACAGGGACCGTGTGGTGAGTTACACTTTAGGCCGACGGCTCCCAACAGATCATGTCAGCGGCCAGTTGCAGTTTCGTTTTGAGATAACCTCATCAATTCATCCAGGTCTGTAGGATGTTTACTACTGTATCTGCTTTTCTCCCAACATAAGCAAAACTAACCGTACAAATCCTGACATGCTGTACCGTTTGAACTAAAGGCTAGCAGTACTACAGCGGTCATCCACAATGCTTCAAGTCCCCCTGTGGTGAAAATCCAGCTTTTAATGTTGTTTATGTGACTATGTGGTGTTTTTAATATGCTTTAAGACAAACCATGTGTAAGTTCATAAGTCGACAGCATTGCTGAGTATTTTCTGCTTAAAACTGCAGTGAACCAAAGACAGTCTCAAAAACACGGTTTGAAATCGCTGGTGTTTCTGACGTCACAAACGACCTTGTAACCAATCAGATCAACGTGTGATCGTCAACCAGTGGATCTCTGAGCTGAGTGAGTGAGTGGAGGCGGGGCTCATTTGCATATTCATAGAACCATCGCTCATACTAAATAAGGCAAGGGTGTCGAGTTACATCCAAGCTATTTTAAGGCATGAAGAAAACATTTTCAAGGAAAAATCTGTAATTTTGGTGATCAAAGATAAGTTTTAAGGGATAAAATTATTGACTACAGGGGGACTTTAATATTTCCAAAAGTATAGCTACCATAACCTACAGGAGTTGTTCACTCAACAATAAAAACTGTCTTAAAAACTGTCAAAAATAAGCCAAGTCGGCAATGAGACCTGAGAGTTGTGCTGGAGAGACTTATATGGACCATGTTTACAGTGCTTTACTGTACTGTTGTCCTTCTTGGAGACCCTGGTCCCTCAGTCACCAATCACTGGTAGTTTTATTGTATGGGAAAGAGACTGTGGCAGAAACCTTAAAAGGACAACTTTGTACCTTATCTAAAACATTTTTAGCTTGTCCCATTTCGACCACTTCCAGAGGTAGTCGAAAATGCATTTAACCGGATTGCTTTTGTAGTGAAAACGCTCATGTGTCCGAATGTGTTCAAACAGAAACGTACTCGGTTACTAACGTAACCTTGGTTCTCTCTAGAGAGGGAACGAGTACTGCGTAATAGCTTACGCTAGGGGAAAAACTCTTTTCCACGAGATATTGAAGCCAAAAATTATCCTTAATTTTTTATTAATGTAAAACGCTTTGCAGCAGCAAGCAGACATAGGCGAAACAGCTCGCGCGCCTATTGGTTGCTCTGCAGCAAATGCAGCAGCCTATCGAGAGAGACTCTGCGTGACGTAATGACCAATGGGGGCAATTCGCGCCCATATCGTCACGTCCCGCCAGAAGGGGCGTGGTCTCACCCTATAAATATGCTCGTTAGGCTGGTACAAGCTGGTTTTTATCGCTGAAGCGAACCAGAGCGTATTCCAAGCACGGCAAGATACGCAGTATATTGCCGTGCTTGGAATACGCTCTGGTTCGCTTCAGCGAACCAGAGCGATACCCAGGGCTCATGTAGTGCATACCAGGGTGATACCCAGGGCTCATGTAGTGCATAATCACCATAAACTCACATAGAGTAAAGGAAGAGAGGCTGGAAGCGTCATTCCCTATAAAAAAGCACCCAGCGGGGCTATCATATGACAATAAAACGCGCAGCCAGGGTGAAAGCTTTCAGCCTGATCTGGGTGGCCATACGTGTGTCAACACTCATGGGGCTGCAGTAAACTCAGCATCTGGGCCGCACAGCGGGGCAGATAGCACTGAATTTTAGACCGCCAAAAGCTTAGCTTGTAAGGCGGGTACCTCCAGGTTATAGTATTTTATAAACGTAGACGGCGAGGCCCAGCCCGCGGCCATACAGATATCTTGCAGGGAAACCCCGCTCGACCACGCCCACGAAGAGGCCACGCCTCTCGCTCTGACACAATGCCCTGACGGGGCAAAGGAGACTCGCATCCTCCTCCTCACTGAGAACCGGAAGGGCGGACAGGGAAATTACCTGGGCCCTGAACGGTGTATTGAGGGATTTCGGGACATACCCGTGCTTTGGTTTGAGAATGACCTTCGAGTCATTAGGCCCAAACTCCATACACGACGCGCTTACTGAAAGCGCCTGTAAGTCCCCTATGCGCTTCACTGAAGCGAAAGCCATGAGAAACACTGTTTTGAACGACAGGTGTTTCATGTCCACCAGCTGGATTGGCTCGAACGGGGCGCCTTTCATGGCCTCCAGGACCGTGGAAAGGTCCCACGTCGGGACTGAAGGGGGCCTGGGAGGGTTCAGCCTCTGAGCTCCCCTAAGGAAACGCACGACTAAGTCGTTTTTCCCCAGCGACTGGCCAGACACCGGTTTTGCAAACGTTGCTATGGCCGCCACATATACTTTGAGCGTGGATGGGGTCCTGCCCTTATCCAGTAGCTCTTGAAGGAAGGAAAACACTTCCGAAACCCCGCATTCCACAGGTGAAAAGCTCTGGGCTTGACACCATGCAGAGAAAACAGACCACTTCGAGGAGTAGAGCCGCCTGGTAGACGGAGCTCTAGCCTGCGCGATCGTGTTTAACACTCCTTCTGGGAGGCTAGCGGGTACCCGTTGATGGCCCATGCATGCAGGGACCACAACTCCGGGCGAGGGTGCCAAATCGAGCCCTCCGCCTGAGAGAGGAGGTCTCTCCTTAATGGTACAGGCCATGGGGCACTGCTGGTCAGCTGCATCAGGGCAGGGAACCACGTCTGGTTTGTCCAGAGCGGAGCTACGAGCAGCACTGGGCATCCGTTCTCCCTGATTCGTTCCAACACCTGAGGCAGGAGCGAGACAGGAGGAAAAGCATATAGGGGGCAGCGGGGCCAAACATGAGCCAGCGCGTCCTTGCTTTTCGAGAAAAACTCCGGGCAATGAGCGTTTTCGTGGGACGCGAATAGGTCCACCTGTGCTCTGCCGAACGTTTTCCACAGCAGCTGGACCGTCTGCGGGTGCAGCGACCATTCCCCTGCTGGAACATTGTTCCTGGACAGTCTGTCTGGTCCCACATTCAGGTGACCAGGCACGTGCGCTGCTCTCAGTGAGAGCAGGTTGTGCTGAGCCCAGACCAGGAGGCGTTCCGTCAGCCTGTGAAGGTTTCGTGACCTGACGCCGCCCTGGCGATTCATGTATGCCACCACTGACATGTTGTCCGACCGGACCAAGACGTGGTGGCCTGTTACCTGGGGACAAAAACGCCGTAGCGCTTTGTCGACTGCTATCATCTCCAAGCAGTTTATGTGAAGGAGCTTTTCCCGTTCTGACCACAGGCCAGCTAGCGGTCTGCCCTCGAGCAGCGCTCCCCACCCCGAGGTGGAGGCGTCCGTAGACACCACCTTCACACTCGAAGCGGTCCCCAGACTCACCCCTGACTGATACCAGTCGGTTATTTTCCAAGGTTCCAGAGCTGAAACACACTGAAGGTCGACCCTGAGGCGAAACAGACCCGCTGTCCATGCCCTGGGTGGAACCCGCGCTTTCAGCCACATCTGCAGTGGGCGCATGCGGAGCAAGCCCCACTGGAGTACAGAGGCCGCTGAGGCCGTCAGCCCCAGCATTTTCTGAAACCTTTTGAGCGGAACTATCGCGCCGTGGCGGAAGGATTTCGCGCCGCGCTGAATATTTAGCCCGCGCTCTGGTGACAGGCGTGCTGTCATGGACAGCGAGTCCAACATGGTACCCAGAAAGGAAATTTTCTGACTGGGAGACAGTGAGCTCTTCGCCCAATTGACTGTGAGGCCCAGCTCCTCGAGGTGCTCGAGTAATGCGGCCCTGTGTTCTATGAGCTCCGATCGTGATCGAGCTAGAATCAGCCAATCGTCCAAGTAGTTCAGGACTCGCATGCCCTGAAGTCTCAGGGGTGCGAGCGCCGCGTCCATGCACTTCGTAAATGTACGAGGTGCTAGGGACAGGCCGAACGGCAGGACTGTGTATTGATATGCCTGGCCGCGCTCAAAACCCTTATAGCAGTTTGCTGAGGGAGAGAGAGCGGGGCGAGCCCCGTGGGGCTTAACATGTCTGTGAGTGAATGTGGGCGCAGGACAGCGGGCACATTTACTGCACTGAAAAACACCGTCGGCCTGAGCTGACTGAATGCGTGTTGGTTTCGTTTTCACAGAACCCGTGGGACATGTGGTGTGTAGCGTTTGTGGGCACTGAGACGTAGGCACATTCACTACATTTAGTGCACAATCGACATGAGGCGATTTTGTTTGTGCGAGCCCTGCATTTTTGCGGGCTGTGTTTGTGTGTAGAAATGAGCCCTGGGTTGTAGGCATTTTCAATACACTCATAACACCATTGCCTGTGGCCGGAATACCAGAAAATACACCATTTATGTGATTTATCTGGGTCGCCGTGGGAACAGCATTTGTGTGCAGGCAAGCGGGCATGGTACTGGCTTGCTTACTGCAAAATACACTGGAACAGTCACATTTTCTGGAACTGAACGAGCGAAAATTTCAGTGGAAGTCTGGCCACGGCGAGACTGAAACACCGTCAATTTCCTAGGAGGCTAGGAAGACTTGTGTTGGTTTCGTTTTACAGAAACCGTGGTAGTGTTTGTGGGCACTGGGTTGTGGGCACATTTACTACATGTTGTCCGACCGGACCAAGACGTGGTGGCCTGTTACCTGGGGACAAAAACGCCGTAGCGCTTTGTCGACTGCTATCATCTCCAAGCAGTTTATGTGAAGGAGCTTTTCCCGTTCTGACCACAGGCCAGCTAGCGGTCTGCCCTCGAGCAGCGCTCCCCACCCCGAGGTGGAGGCGTCCGTAGACACCACCTTCACACTCGAAGCGGTCCCCAGACTCACCCCTGACTGATACCAGTCGGTTATTTTCCAAGGTTCCAGAGCTGAAACACACTGAAGGTCGACCCTGAGGCGAAACAGACCCGCTGTCCATGCCCTGGGTGGAACCCGCGCTTTCAGCCACATCTGCAGTGGGCGCATGCGGAGCAAGCCCCACTGGAGTACAGAGGCCGCTGAGGCCGTCAGCCCCAGCATTTTCTGAAACCTTTTGAGCGGAACTATCGCGCCGTGGCGGAAGGATTTCGCGCCGCGCTGAATATTTAGCCCGCGCTCTGGTGACAGGCGTGCTGTCATGGACAGCGAGTCCAACATGGTACCCAGAAAGGAAATTTTCTGACTGGGAGACAGTGAGCTCTTCGCCCAATTGACTGTGAGGCCCAGCTCCTCGAGGTGCTCGAGTAATGCGGCCCTGTGTTCTATGAGCTCCGATCGTGATCGAGCTAGAATCAGCCAATCGTCCAAGTAGTTCAGGACTCGCATGCCCTGAAGTCTCAGGGGTGCGAGCGCCGCGTCCATGCACTTCGTAAATGTACGAGGTGCTAGGGACAGGCCGAACGGCAGGACTGTGTATTGATATGCCTGGCCCTCGAAGGCGAATCTCAAGAATCGCCTGTGATGGGACGCTATTTGTATTTGGAAATAGGCGTCTTTCAGATCTATTGACATAAACCACTCCCCGTGGCGCACTTGCGCGAGGATTTTCCTGGTCGTAAGCATTCTGAACTGGCGCTTCACAAGCGCTCTGTTCAGCTGTCGCAGATCTAAAATGGGTCCGAGACCTCCATCTTTTTTCGGTACCAGAAAATATCTGCTGTGTAGGCCCCCTTTGCTCTGAGCTTGAGATAAAGGTTCTATAGCGCCTTTGCTCAGTAGTTTCGCTATCTCGGCTCGAAGTAGATGAGATACTTCGTTTTCCACCGTCGTCTCGACGCGCGCCGTATAGCGGCGGGGACGTCGAGCGAACTGTAGCGAATAGCCTCTTTATATAGTGTTCAGTACCCATTCTGATACCCCAGGAAGCTGTGCCCACACTTTCGCGTGAATAGCTAGGGGTAGAATGAGATCTGGGCTCTGGCCGAAACATAGTGACGGCAAGAGAGCTCCGGCGTGCTGTAACGCAGACACTGTGTTTACAGTGTGTGAGGCGGGGGGCGCGCCGATCGCGGCGGGCAGCCTGGCCGCGCTCAAAACCCTTATAGCAGTTTGCTGAGGGAGAGAGAGCGGGGCGAGCCCCGTGGGGCTTAACATGTCTGTGAGTGAATGTGGGCGCAGGACAGCGGGCACATTTACTGCACTGAAAAACACCGTCGGCCTGAGCTGACTGAATGCGTGTTGGTTTCGTTTTCACAGAACCCGTGGGACATGTGGTGTGTAGCGTTTGTGGGCACTGAGACGTAGGCACATTCACTACATTTAGTGCACAATCGACATGAGGCGATTTTGTTTGTGCGAGCCCTGCATTTTTGCGGGCTGTGTTTGTGTGTAGAAATGAGCCCTGGGTTGTAGGCATTTTCAATACACTCATAACACCATTGGCTGTGGCCGGAATACCAGAAAATACACCATTTATGTGATTTATCTGGGTCGCCGTGGGAACAGCATTTGTGTGCAGGCAAGCGGGCATGGTACTGGCTTGCTTACTGCAAAATACACTGGAACAGTCACATTTTCTGGAACTGAACGAGCGAAAATTTCAGTGGAAGTCTGGCCACGGCGAGACTGAAACACCGTCAATTTCCTAGGAGGCTAGGAAGACTTGTGTTGGTTTCGTTTTACAGAAACCGTGGTAGTGTTTGTGGGCACTGGGTTGTGGGCACATTTACTACATTTAATGCACAATTGACATGCGTCGATTTCATTTGTGCGAGCCCTGTACCGTGGGGGGCTGTGTTTGTGTGTAGAAATGAACACTGGGCTGTGAGCATTTTATTACACTTATAACACCATCGGCTGTGGCCGGAAAACCAGAAATACAATGATTACATGATTTTTCTGGGTCGCCGTGGAAACGGCCTTTATGTGCAGGCAAGCGGGCCGTGGTACCAGCTTGTTTACTGCAAAATACACTGGAACAGTCACATTTTCTGGAACTGAACGAGCGAAAAGTTTCGGTGGAAGTCTGGCCGCGGCGAGACTAAACTTTTATCTGCTGCGAGAGCCGGGATCGAACACGGGTCTCCCGCATGAAAGCTTCGGGTTCCGCCACTGGGCCACAGGGAGAACTACACTAGCGCAAGCAGATAAGAGAGCGTCATCACAGTTTTGTGTGTGTCGGCGTTTGTATACAGGTGTGCGTGTTATACAACAGGCTCATTGCTGCAATAATGACATTTTCAGCCGCTCAAACTAGGAGCTGAGAAATGTTTGAGAAATGGAGATTAGTCCGGCCTCGGCGGGGACTAAAACACACTCTTTTCTCATTTGCCGGTGACGCACGCCCATGGGGGGCGGGGTAGATTTCTTATAACGTAAAGAAAGCTAGCCGCGGTTTTAGGGCTCGCGGTCTTGATGCTGGCCCGTTTCCTTGACGACTCGCGGACAGAAGGCGGAGGTCCACAGAGCTCGCCTGTTGCGCGGCGGTTGCGCGGGCGCCTCCCAGTCGAGGCCGATGCTTTCCACGGCCTGAGAGAGCAGACGCATCAGCTCAGTCTCAATGCCGGCTCTCTTACCAGTGGTCTGGAGGGAAACGCTAGCGGAGGGGAGGTCCACGGAGCTCGCCCAATCCTCGCTATCGGATGCCAGAAGAGAACACGCCTCGGTGGGTTCGTCAAACTCGTGGATGGACGCGGCGGCAGGCGGCGGCCGGTGTCCGTCAGTGAGCGACTCGAGCGAAGCCGGCGAAGCTGGCGGGCGAACCGGCGAGCTTTGGCGGGCTGGAGAAAGCTCGGGAGCGCGCTGGGCGCGGCGCTTCTTGCGGCGCGGCACCGCGGCTGGCTGCGGTGAAGGCTCGGAGAATGATGCCAGGCGAGTCCTCAGAGTCACCATAGGCAAAAGCTCGCAATGAGGGCATCCGCCGTCAGCGAGCGCGAGAGCCGCGTGATCCTCACCCAGGCAGGAAACACAGATGACGTGCCGGTCTCCATCGCTGAGCGGGGCGCGGCACGAGCCACAGGAAGGCATCTTTAAAAAGACGCAGCTCTTTTGTGAGAGAAGTGTGAGTCGCGTCAAGTAAGCGAGCAAACACTCTCAACAGAGTAAATACACACAGAGTATAAAAGGATATAGAACGCCGGAAAGCGCAGCAGGTATGGCAGTTGAAGGCGGCGAGGCCAGCGACTCCAGAGCTCGTCCCGCTGAAAGGCTTGCTTCGACGGCGCGGCTTCTCACTCCGGATCCAGCGATGCGTGTGCGTCGCTGAAGAGATAAAAATCAGCTTGTACCAGCCTAACGAGCATATTTATAGGGTGAGACCACGCCCCTTCTGGCGGGACGTGACGATATGGGCGCGAATTGCCCCCATTGGTCATTACGTCACGCAGAGTCTCTCTCGATAGGCTGCTGCATTTGCTGCAGAGCAACCAATAGGCGCGCGAGCTGTTTCGCCTATGTCTGCTTGCTGCTGCAAAGCGTTTTACATTAATAAAAAATTAAGGATAATTTTTGGCTTCAATATCTCGTGGAAAAGAGTTTTTCCCCTAGCGTAAGCTATTACGCAGTACGAGAGATACTCTCGTAAGAGAACAAAAGACGTCTACACGTCTACTGACCTAATGCGTGAACATTATGGGAAGCGCTCTAGCCAAACAGGATTTAAACTTTGTCGACTGAAGACCCAAGATTGATTTGCAGAAACGTACCAAGCACAATGTTCTCTCACCATGCTTTCTGATCTTGCAGCTATCAGAGCTGCTCTCTGTATGCTTTTCTGTTTTCTCCAGTTGTGTTCATATGTAAATTGTGTGAGCTTATTTCATCCATTGGATCGAAAGATCTGAAAAAATCCATATTTTCCCGCTCATAGACCCTGCCCTCGAAGAAATCAGGCCAAAAGTGGACAAAAGATGCGGATTAAAACACCATTTGTAAACAGGAATGTGTGTCCCTCGTCTACTTGTGATCTGATCAACCAAAATGCGTCTTAATACCAGGTTTAAACCGGGCCTTTAAGACAGGAAATTTCTACACAAGTACTGATTATTGCTAATGGTTTCTTGTGGTATTTCATAGCTGGTCTGTTTAACCGTACTGAGAGATTTGTTTGTTCTCCTTTGTAGATGATGAAGAAGTATCCCTCAATGCAATGCCAGTGTTTGATGTGGTACCTGACCAGGAGGCTGAGCTGGAGCCCGACGAGGACCAACCAGGAGCTTCTGATCTGCCTATGGAAGATGCATTGAGTTTGGGACCTGACATCCAGGAGCCGCCTGCCGAAAGTCCTCTCGAAGTAGAGACCCAAGATGCTGTGCTGCTTACTTCAATAGCTGATCCCCAACCGGAAGCTGAAGGATCAGCCGATGAGCTTGTAACAGCTCAAGGAGAGACACTATTGAGTGATGCCACTCAAGGAGAAACTGAGGAGCAAGACCCTGGAAAAATAGAGTCCAATGAAACTGTGACTGAGACTCCTTTGGAGGAACTGGAGAACCATGATGCTGAAGACACATGTGGAGATGAAATGGGAGCAACTGGAGAGCATGCAGAGATTGAGAGAAGCTCAGAGCATGTTGACACAAGGGTGGAAGGAGATGGGAATGAGGAAGAACCCTGTTCCCCAAGGATGCGAGGTGCCTTGAAGCGAAAAAGCCGACCCTGTTCGCTTCCAGTGTCCGAATTAGAGACAGTCATCGCCTCAGCCTGTGAAGAACCCGAGACGCCACGGTCTCACTACATCCGCATTCATCATTTGCTGCACAGCTTGCCGTCAGCTCAATGCCACCATGACAGCCAAGATGAAGACGAAGTTCTTGATCCAGAATCAGAGGAAATCACTGTCAAACCCCAAGAGGACAAAGAGGAGGATGAAGATGAGGTGTCTGAAGCTCAGTCTCCGTCAATCGTGCCCGAGTGTCCTAGACCGTGTTGCAGGCGTACCTTACCACGTAGCCTCTCCATCGAGCGCTTGTCCGAACTCAACCAACTCCTGGAGGGGGAAAGACCCTCACCTCGCACCCTTCGGCCGGACAGCGAAGACGGGGAAGTGTGTGTAAGCAGAAGGGATCCTCGAGTGAGTGAGTGTGAACTGTGTGACAACTCCTGCTACAGCACTTCCTGCTACAGCACTTCCTGTTACAGCACTTCCTGTTACAGTAACTCGGGTTACGAGGGTCGTAACCACCTGTGCAGCCACACACGTCTCTCTTCGGTCGACAGCACACGCCTGTCGGAGAGCACTGTCTTCTCCTCGCAGGAGGAAGAGGAGGAAGAGAACAGTGCTTTTGAATCCGTCTCGGACTCGATGCAGAGTCCAGAGATCAGGGAGCCAGGAGACGGGTCGGTTCAGTGGAGGGAGTCGTCCTCAGAGGACAGTCCCCAGAGAGAAGGGGCGGTGGAGGTGTCGCCAGGAGCTGGGCCCAGTGTTACCTCATCAGGTGAGGAGCCTTGTCCAAATTATGCATTGATGAAAGGGCTTGCTAAACTCTTGAGTGTCCCTGCTGAAAAGTCACCAGCACAAGCTATGTTTTGCATGCTGGGTCCAGCATGGTATGTTAGTTGCTGATTTGCTCCTCCCCGGCATGGGAAGTGGGAGTACTGGTGGACCAGCTCAGTTATGCTTGAAAGCAGCTTGACTAAGCTGGTCCACCAGCTAGACCAACATTTTACCAGCTCTAATCATCATAAACCAGACTGGACCATCATGGAATTAGTGTTGATTTATGCTGGATTTTTCTGCAGGGGTGTGCAGGAATTCGTGATATTTCTTAATCAAAAGCCGCGTTTCCACTGTCGGGCAAAAAAAACCTTGCGTGCTAGTGCATGCCAGGGCCAGTAGAGTTTCAACAAATCACTTTCAGGGCTTGATCGGGCTTCGTCGGGGCTTGCTTGGAGCCAATGGCCCAGGATTTTTTTGCGGGCCATCTCGGGCTTGAGGAGTGGTTACGAACAAAGCTGGAGTTTATCTGAGACTGGAGACGCCAGCGCTGCGTATGATTTCATATACCAGCTAATCAGCCTTAACGACTTTTAAAATCATTTTACATCAAAACTCACTTTCAGACCGCAGCGAGTGTTTGAATACCTTCTGTTTGTGATCATTACCATAGTAAACATGGTAAATATGTCCGCTTGAACAAATCGGACAAATCACATAGGCTATCTCAATCGTGTTTATATTTTATCCGTCAGTGCGTCTCGTCTCTTTATACCGGACTGTCTGTTATCCATATTTAGCTCTCCATATGTCATAAAATAAAGCAATTCCGCTTTTACGGGAGCTTCCTTTGTTTCTCTGACTGAAAATATTACAGGCTACGTGTGTCCTCTTTCTTTTGTGAAATAACGGTAAATACCACTTTATTGCTGTGTGACTAATGTGCAATATTGACACAAATTAATTAATTATGATCAATGTACACCTTTTTATTGTAAATATGTGGTAAAATATAGATGCTTGGGTTTTAAATCTTTAAGTGAAGAACAAAAATGCCAACAAATGGTCGCATTTGTCATGTTCGTTTTGTGATATCGCTAGTTCCCCTTCAGGGACTACCGCTGCGTGTAATCGCAGTGGGAACGCCCCCAGCGTGACGCGTCTGAAGCATGAATGAAATCAGTCAATGGAGAGAATGAGCGTACGGCGAGTGACGTCATAGACCAGGAAGCTATAAATATCCCCTGAGCACACCACACGCCAGCTTTTTGTCACTTCAGCAGCTCTGTGCGTGTGTCTGAATCTGTCGATTGTGTTTGTCTGTTCTGTCAGGAGTTTATCACTATATATAGATATATATATAAAAAAACCAATATGAGCGAGCAGTATAGAAAGTGTGTTCCCCCCTGTACTCGATATATCACGGGTGGGGATTCACACGAGTTATGTGTGGCTTGTCTGGGTGTTCAGCATGCCCAGTCGGCTCTCGAGGGAGTCGACTGTCAGCATTGCGAACGCTTTCCTCTTAGAACTCTGCGCTCGCGGCGATCGCTCTTTGAGGAGAGTGGTTTGCTGCGAGCTCCCCAAGGCTCGGGTCCCGCTTCTGTTGAGGCAGAGCGGCGGCGCTTGACTTGGGGTTCGCAGATGGATCTCACCGGCGATGTTGAGACGGGCCCCGCCCTATCTCAGCTTTCTCCGGCGGGATCCGGTGCCTCTCACCCGGCTTCGGAAGCACGCGCTGCGGCGGTTACTTCTGCCCAGGTGGAGGCATATGACGATGTTGAATTAAGATTATCCAGTTCTGAGGATCTGGATGTCGAAAGTTTTGCATCAGAGGGTTCTAGTGTCACACATTATACTGCAAATGAAGAAGGTTTGATGGATGTGTTATCTCGGGCTGTTGAAAGGCTCAGTATTGAGTGGCCAGCTGATAGACAGGATTCTAAAATTAAAAGCAAACTAGATGATAGATTTCTGTCTGCACGACCTCAACCTTCTCGCCGGTGCTTGCCGTTCTTCCCAGACCTTCATGCTGAAGTTTCAAAGACCTGGGTTAGACCGGTTTCTAGCAGAATTTACACGAATCAATCTAATGCTTATGGTAACATTTTTGGTGCAAAATCTGCTGGTTATGTGACGATGCCGAAGGCGGAGGAGACGCTCGCGAGCTATCTCTCTCCTGCTTCTTCGGTTTCACTTAAAGCGCCGGCTCTTCCATCTAGACCACTAAAAAATACCTCGGTGCTGGTGGGGAAGGCTTACTCGGCGGCTGGGCAGGCGGCTGCGTGTTTGCATACGATGGCTATTATGCAGGCTTATCAGGCCGACCTGCTCAAAGATGTTTCTGAGGGGGGTGAAATTTCGGCTGATATGATTAGCGAACTTAGGCAGACTGCTGATCTCACTCTGCGTGCCACCAGAGAGTCCGCGAAATCTGTTGGTCGATCTATGGCAGCCATGGTGGCCACAGAGAGGCACTTATGGTTGAGTCAAACATCGATGAAAGAAAAAGATAAGTCTCTCCTTTTAAATGCTCCTGTTTCGCCTGCGGGCCTCTTCGGTGACGCTCTTCACTCGGTCACGGAGAGGTTCCAGGAAGAGAAAAAACAGGCGGCTGCTTTTTCTAAATTTATCCCTCTCAAGATTCGTGTCACTGGGGCTGCTGAGCGAAAAGGGCAGTCCCAGCCGTCGAGTTCTTCCTCTTCAAGAAGAGCACAGCAGAAGCGGAGTGTCGCGTCTCGTGCCCCCCCGCAGGGAAACTGGAGGGACGAGGCGGGGCGCTCCCCGGCGCGGCCCTCTCGGGGCAGGACTGATCTGAGGACAGTCATTGTCGCCAGGAAGGCCGCGTCGAAAAAATCCTGACGGGCTGAACGTCAGGACTCTGAGGGTGGTCCCCATCGGGAGAGACTTGAGTTCACCGCACAAGAACACGGTGCCCTGTCTTTCCCGATGCCCTCAGGGGTCTGTTCTACTAACCCTGCCTACACAGGGCGTAGAGAGACTCGGCGAGCGATTTCCCGAGGGACGCTCGCCCCCTCCGAGGAGGGTTGTGGAGTGTTCAGACCAGCTGTTTCCTGCCAGTATGTTACAGGGCGCTGTGTCTGTCACTCGGGATGTTCATCCAGAGGCCAGCCTCGAGAGGCTGGTTCCCTTAGTAGAGTTCCTGGCGGAATGGGAAATGCTTCCCAATGTTTCTCAGTGGGTCCTGAATATTATAAAGAACGGGTACGCTATTCAGTTCAGAACGCGTCCACCTCAGTTCAGAGGGGTTCTGCCCACGGTGGTGGGCCCCGAGCAGGCTCTGGTATTAGAACAGGAGGTAAAAACTCTGCTGCAAAAAGGGGCTATAGAACGGGTTCCTCCACCCAGCAGGGAGTTAGGATACTACAGCCGGTACTTCATCGTTCCGAAAAAAGATGGAGGGCTGCGTCCCATTCTAGATCTGCGTGTCTTAAATCGCACTGTAGGAAAGCTCAAATTCAAGATGCTCACTCTCAAACAGATCGTGTCACAAATCAGATCCGAGGACTGGTTTGTCACGATAGATCTAAAGGACGCTTACTTCCATGTATCTATCCTCCTTCAACACAGGAAGTTCCTGAGGTTCGCTTTCGGGGGCGAAGCGTACCAATATCGGGTTCTTCCGTTCGGCTTAGCACTGTCACCCCGCACGTTCACGAAGTGTATGGATGCAGCTATAGCTCCGCTCAGGCTGCAGGGCATCCGTATTCTGAACTATATAGACGATTGGTTAATCCTAGCTCAATCGGAACAACAGGCGGTTCGGCATCGAGATGTCGTTCTGGCTCACATCAAGAGGTTGGGGTTGAGACTCAACGCCAAGAAGAGTGTTCTTTCTCCATTACAGAGAACCACTTTTCTCGGTGTAGTGTGGGATTCGACGACGATGCAGGCACAATTGTCACCTGCTCGTGTTGCTTCGATTCTTGCCACAGTAGATCAAGTCAAGCTAGGCCGGTCATCCACTGTAAAACAGTTCCAGAGACTGTTAGGTCTCATGGCAGCTGCGTCCAACGTGATACCTTTTGGCCTCCTGCACATGAGACCGTTACAGTGGTGGCTCAGAACCAAGGGATTCTCCCCGAGGGGAAATCCGCTTCGCATGATCATGAGTTCGCGACGGTGTCATCGCGCCCTGGTTATGTGGAAAGATCCTTGGTTTCTGTCCCAAGGCCCTGTGTTGGGAGCTCCTTGTCGTCGCGTTACGCTAACGACAGATGCCTCTCTCACGGGTTGGGGGGCGATCATGAGTGGTCGCCCGGCTCAGGGTCTGTGGGGGGACCATCACCGTCTATGGCACATAAATTGTCTAGAGATGTTGGCAGTGTTTCAGGCCCTGAAACATTTCCTCCCAGACCTAAGAGGCCACCATGTTCTTGTCCGGACAGACAACACATCGGTGGTCTCTTACATCAACCATCAGGGGGGTCTGCGTTCTCGCCCGCTTTACAAACTGGCACGTCAGATCCTTCTATGGTCCCAGGGGAAAATTCTCTCTCTCAGAGCTATTTATCTCCCGGGGTATTTGAATCAGGGGGCAGACATCCTGTCGAGGCAGGGGCCGAGGCCCGGGGAGTGGAGTCTTCACCCCGAGGTGGTGGAGCTCCTATGGGGACATTTCGGTCGTGCCGAGGTAGACCTATTTGCGTCCCGAGAGACATCACACTGTCCACTGTGGTTCTCTCTCAGCCAGCCAGCCCCACTGGGGTTGGATGCTATGGTACATCCGTGGCCGAGGTCACGCCTGTACGCTTTTCCCCCGATCGCTCTGCTCCCAGGAGTTCTGGAGAGGGTTCGCCGGGACGGGCTCAGTCTCCTGCTTATAGCCCCGTTCTGGCCGGCCCGAGTATGGTTTTCGGACCTAGTGTCTCTCCTCGACGGCTCTCCCCTAGAGATACCGATCAGGAGAGACCTGCTCTCTCAGGCGAGTGGGTCGATCCTTCACCCCCGTCCAGAGCTATGGAGGCTGTGGGCTTGGCCTCTGAGGGGGCCCAGCTCATAGATTCTGGTCTCTCGGCTGAGGTCGTTGAGACCATCCTCCAATCCAGAGCTCCCTCCACGAGGAAGTTATATGCCGCGAGGTGGAAGCTTTTCACCTCTTGGTGTGGAGAGCGCCAGCAGGACCCAGTTAACTGCCCGGTTGGTACAGTGCTGGATTTCCTGCAGGACCGTCTCTCCACAGGGTTATCCCACTCCACACTGAAGGTGTATGTGGCGGCCTTAGCTGCTTACCACGCCCCTTCAAGTGGAGGTTCCCTCGGGAAACACCCACTTATATCTCGCTTCCTTCGTGGCACCCTGAGGCTGAGGCCTGCAGTTCGCACAAGGGTACCAGCTTGGGATCTGGCCATCGTCTTAGAAGGTCTCTCCCTTGCTCCTTTTGAGCCCATCGAGGAAGTTTCGGAAAAGTTTCTTACTCTTAAGACTATCCTTCTTCTTGCTATTTCATCTCTAAAAAGGATTGGTGATATTCAAGCACTTTCGGTGGCTCCCTCGTGCCTGGAATTTGCTCCTGGTATGGTTAAGGCCTTTCTCTGTCCGAGACCAGGTTATGTTCCTAAGGTGCCAACCACTTTGGTTAGACCTATAGTTCTGCAGGCTTTCTGTCCTCCGCCTTTTCTGACGTCAGACCAGAGGAAACTTAATTTGCTGTGCCCTGTTAGGGCTTTAGATGCGTATGTCCACAGAGCTGCTCTGTGGAGGAGATCGGAACAACTGTTTGTCTGTTTTGGGTCACCTAAGAGAGGGTGTCCTGCATCTAAGCAAAGGATGAGCAAGTGGGTGGTCGAGGCTATCTCGCTTGCTTACGGTTCGGCCCATCAGCCTTCACCTTTGGCTGTAAGGGCTCATTCCACCAGGAGTATGGCTGCCTCTACAGCTCTTCTTTCAGGAGCTTCTCTTCAGGACGTTTGTGATGCGGCAGGCTGGTCCTCACCGCACACTTTCGTCAGATTTTATTCCCTTGACCTTAGCTCCACTCCCGGGGCTCAGGTTCTCTCGTCGGCTTGTGTCTCCTAATGACACACGACGGGGATTTGGTCGTATGGGGATGTGGGTATTGCGTTCCCACTGCGATTACACGCAGCGGTAGTCCCTGAAGGGGAACGTCCCGGGTTACGTATGTAACCCTAGTTCCCCGAAGGGACGGACGCTGCGTGTCCTGCCATACTCTCGGCATCCCCTTGGGTCGCTGCTTCAGTGACTTTTAAGCTGGCGTGTGGTGTGCTCAGGGGATATTTATAGCTTCCTGGTCTATGACGTCACTCGCCGTACGCTCATTCTCTCCATTGACTGATTTCATTCATGCTTCAGACGCGTCACGCTGGGGGCGTTCCCACTGCGATTACACGCAGCGTCCGTCCCTTCGGGGAACTAGGGTTACATACGTAACCCGGGACGTTTTCAGTGCTTTTTTTCTGATTAGTTTTCTGATAAAACTTCCATTTGTTGGTGAAATAATGGGTTTGTGTGACGTTGAGGCGTGTTTTAGTGAAGTGCTGTGGAGCTTCTGGCCCGACGGTGGAAGCGCAGAGTGGCTTTGGGCTCGGTGCTCCAGGTGCGAGGCTATTAGCCCCACCCGGCCAGTTGAAAGCCCTGGCTCGCTCTGGCCCGACAGTGGAAACACGGCTAAAGATCAAATCATCAGTATTTGGTTCATTTTATCTCATGTTATCATCCGGCTAATCTTAATAAGCATTTTTGCTGCGTTCAAAATCGAAAACTTACCGACTTTATTTACTACAGACTCAGAGTAGTATTTCCGAATGCATAGTAATCGAAAAACGAGATTCTGAAGTGTGTATCCGATGGACACTTTACTATCCCATGAGGCCACGGGAGAGAACTCATGAATGACAGTTGCATGTTTAGTTGAACAACATTATAATTCTAGATGGCGAAAATAGAATTGCTTTTTTGTAAGGTTGGTCTCATATTGTGCTAAAATGTCTTTGACAGTTTGATCAACGATACAAGTGATGTTGAAAAATGCACCTAATATTGTTTCTAGATCAGTCGTCAGCAGTGCATTGTGGGATACATTATCTGTGCAGTGTCAGAAATACAATGAGGAGAATCATACTGAACACTCATTATGAGATTACATAACACTGAACAGATCTAGCTCTATGGTTATGTTTTGGAACGGTTTCCTTCAGAAGTTTTCATAGCAAAATAACATCATCAGTGAAAAAACCCACGTATAATTGCTTGTGCTGCTTGCTCTGTGAAACGGCTTGACCAGTGATGAGTTTGGCAGCCAATTACTGCTGAAACTCATTCATACGCGCATGAATATGAGAACCGATAATTGCTCCCTATTAATATTTCACCTCCACTGACACCATTTAATGGACAGACTCCATGTTCATGTTTGTTTTCAGTTTATTACATAGAGTATATATGGTGAATTCAGGTAAATTGTGACAATTTTGGTCCTGAATTCAACCTATATATTATTCATGGCAGTGGTTCTCAACTTGATTTGCTTCAGGACTTTATATTGAGTTTATATTTGACTAGAAGGGGAAGCACAGAGCACCAAAATTGTATTATATGCAAAAAAATGTTTTATTAAAATACTATATTTTTTGTATTTTATTTTTAATTTTAAATAAAAGTATCTGATTGAGTTAATACATTCAATTCTATTTACAGTTTTTTACAATCACTTTGTTACTATTTTCAGAACCTTGATGTCATTTTTCACAACTCTAGACACAAAACTCACAACCAATGATCAAAAAGCACATTTTTCAAAACTCTAACCCTTTTCTCAATTGCTTGGATACAATACACATAAAACTTAGATCATTTGTTCATTCAACAAAGATCACCTGTTCAATATGACACAACTTAACATCACAGTACTACTATTTCAAAAGGCAATTCACACATTACATTTCAAATGAGTGTCTATTCATTTCCTTACAATGATCTAACTATCAATTGATACAACTGCTCAAAATGATAAGTAACTGTTGCATTACTCTTAATGCATAGTTGTATGGAAACAGACACACAATCTTCCATGTTTACAGTAAATCATGAAAGTTTCAAGA
>NW_026607190.1:187500-210000 GCF_029890125.1 Rhinichthys klamathensis goyatoka
AGAGATTTCTTTCAGAAATACTTATTTTAAAACATTTACCGACCCCAAACTTTTAAACATTGTTGTTGATTTTGAAATACCATGTCAGTAACTTTTATGCATATTTTATATAAACTTGAAGATTCATATAAAATAAGCTATGATTGTTATTGTCATCGATATGTAAAAAGAAAAAATGTTCTCCTTCCATTTTGTTTTTGATTTATATTTTGTCAAGATAATAATAAACAAGTAAATTGCAATTATAAAAAGTAAAAAAGCATCATAAACTGCAGAGTATGTGAGTATCCAGAGCAACAGAGACTCTCACTGTCACAGCAGACACACTGATGCGTGTGTGTAGCGTTCTCCTCAGGAGCGATGCTGGTATCAGCCGGTGTTGTTCTGTCTCCAGGTACCAGAACATCCAGCGGACGATGGCCAGCGAAGACGAGCCGCAGAGGAACACCGCTGGAGACGCCGAGAGGGACGCCACCACACACACCGCAGGTCCGCTTACACACTGGGCCTGGGGCCCGTTTCAATAAGGAGGTTCAAACAACTCTGAGTTAAAACTTGAACTCTGAGTTGACTTACCCTGAGATGGGAGTTTTCGTTACAGAACAGCTGAAATGAGTTGGTTCAATCAACTCTAAGTTGACTGACTCGGAGTTAAGCGCGTGCACCACAACTATAAAAAGCCATTATCAATGGAGCGCAGATATTACGAGTCACCATGCCAACAGCGCCAGACAAAAAGAGGAATCACTGTTATACAGTGTTGGGTGTAATTAATTACCAAGTAATCTAAATATTGTAATTTAATTAAAGGGATTACTCTTAATTCTGTAATTTAAAATAAAATCTGATGTAATTACATTAAATACTGTAGAGACTATAGAACAATTCAGTATAAAACAACAGTGGATTTAAAATACATTTTTAAAATACAAGGTATATTTTTAATGTAACCTTCTCCCTCTACACACTTTGGTCAATTCAAGAATAATTCATGCAATATTGTTAATTTGAAAGCATTAAAAGTGCAGTTTCTTGTCTCTCCTTGTATTGTTCAAGTGGTTGAGGTTGATATGGGATTTAGTAATTAGTAATAAGTAGACCAATACTTTCTAAAGATAGTAATTATTACATTAATCTAATTACACTGTTGAAGATATAATTTGTAGTAATTAATAACTATTTTAGAGTAACTTACCAAACTGTTATAATATCAGAGGTGAAACTGGAAGAACAGTAGCCTATGTTATTCAACCTAATTGTAATGTTCATGTAGGCTGTAGGTGCAATCCTGCAGGCATTAAAAGAACGTGGCAGCAGCTGAAAATAAAATATATAAACATAATTCAATCAGGTAAGGCTTGAGCATATCATGGGTGTAGGCTACCTGACTTTACCAACATCTGACATATTAAATAACTAAATAGCATCCAGCATATAGCAGTGCAGCAGCATTTCTGGCTGAGGGAATTCCTTCATTAGAGCCAGTCACTCCCGAAGATCCAAGCCTTCATAAAATGTAAGAGGTCTACATATGTGTTATTTTTTTTATATAGGGTATTTTTGATATTTCCATTTATTTTACTTTGGGTTGGGTTTTTCGTTGGTCCCAACAGATTCTGATGGTAATATCTGTCTTTTGGAGCCTCCTGTCCCAACAGAACCCCGGGCAGTTGTAAGTAGCCCACACTCAATACACCAGAAATTATGACAAATAGGCCTAAACTTCATAAATAGTAGGGACACACTTCAGTGTGTAATGCCACAGTTTAATTCTGTAGAATTTGTTTAGAACTACCGGAGGTGGAAAGAGTAATAAAATATTTTACTCAAGTAAAAATACTATTACTTTGATACAATTTTTACTTAAGTACAAGTAAAAGAAGCCGGTCTAAAAATCTACTCAAGTAAAAGTACTTCTATTCAACGACTCTCCTATGTAGGGTTGTAATGTATGAGAGTTTCACAGTATGATAACCGTCTCAAAAATTATCACGGTTTATGGTATTAAACAATTATTAAATATATAAACTGCATTATTAAATTACGGTCAGTCAATAATTGATCATGAATTAGATTAACAACTTATTTTGTATCATTAATAACTTATTAAAATGTTTAAAAATAATTGAGTTCTATGAAATTTGAAATACAAATATATTATCAAAAACAGTGGTAATCAAATAAAAGTTTAGCAAACGTTTTAATCCTTTTATTTTTTGGCAAAGTGCTGCAAAACAGATTTAGTCAATTAAACCATAGACAAACAATATATATATATTCCTTAAATAATGTTTAAATAAATTGTAGTATTATTGTTGGTGTTTAAACACTGCTTCCTCTTTAAAAAAGGTGGAGGAGCCCGAAATAAACTCTGGGTTTACCGAAGAAAACCTGCTCCCGACCAGGGGTGCGTTTCCCGAAAGCATCGTTAGCCAACTATGGTCGCAAGTTGGTCGCAAATCCCATTGAACTCTATTGGTAACGACGGAACTTGCGACCATAGTTGGCTAACGATCCTTTCGGGAAACACACCCCAGGTTAGGTTCACAGAGTAAGTTACCTCTCTTTCAGAAACGGGCTTGACTTACTCTGCTTTCTCGGGTTTGATATACCTCCCATTCTGAAACAGAAAACCCAGAGTTTCCCTCATTTCAGGGTTAACATACTCAGAGTTTTCACTTAACCTCCTTTCTGAAACAGGCCCCTGGTGCGCAGAGTGTGTGGGTGTGTGTTTGTGTGGGTGTTTACTTTGTGTGCAAATTACTGTCTTATTCAGTTTTGTATAATGTTAGGTTTTGAACTTAAGATTTAAAAAAAGCATGTAAACATGCAAATTGGCCTGTAGGTATACAGCATTTTTATATTGTTTGTGTTTGAGTGAGAAAAGAATTGATGTGATATGAAAGATGTCATCACTGAATGTATTCTGTGCCAAAGCAGTGATAAATGATTCTCAGTTCAGACACATGGACTGACACGGTGTTGAGACACCGTGAAATACTGTATGTGTTCCTGTGATGTGTTTAGATCCGAGAAGAGAAGGTTGTTCGTCTCCTGTGAACACTCAGAACGTCACGCTTCTGCTCCAGTGTCCCACCGTCAAGTTCGTCACACACCCAGAATTCTTCACGGTCCTCCATGCAAACTACGTAAGTCACAAAGAGAAGGTTCAGATCCATGTTTTCATGTGTATTCTTGTGTCTTCGGGCCCTGCAATGCAGCGCCAAGCGCGACGCTAGTGTGTACGCTAGTTTCAGCCTGACGCAATTATCATTTTTAGGTCTGCGTCACATTGTTTAAATAGCAAATGCATTTGCGCTCATCTGTGCCCAGAACGAGTGTGTGTTCAGGCGCGTTGTTGCTATTTTGAGGAACTGAAATACACTGAGCCGTTGACCAACTGAACCCTGGTCTAAAGTCAATGGCGCAATATTTTTTTGTTATTTAAAGAGCGCGTTGGTAATGTGCGCCTATAGGCGGGTCCACAACACGCGTAACAGTCTGCTTATTACACACACACTCTGCTTAGTACACACACACTCTGCTTATTACACACACAGCAGCACAAAAGCATGCCAAATATTTCAAATAAAAGTATTACAATGTAGAAGATTATTATTGTGTACGTAGATGGTCTGCTTGCGCACTTTTGCCTCACGAGCAGATCTGTAAAAAGATCTACGTTCGGTCTTTCCACTATCAGATTCCACCGTGTAAACAGCGAATCCGCCACGGCGCCAGCGCAACTGGCATTTAAAGGGAATGGGAGATGAGACTCTGATGGTTTAACGCACGTAAATCCCAAAACACACCCATTACTCATTAAGAGAATAGAGACAAAACACACCCATTACTCATTAAGAGAGACAAAACACACCCATTACTCATTAAGAGAATAGAGACAAAACACACCCATTACTCATTAAGAGAGACAAAACACACCCATTACTCATTAAGAGAGACAAAACACACCCATTACTCATTAAGAGAGACAAAACACACCCATTACTCATTAACAGAATAGGGAAACCCTTTTAGACCATGCGCCGGGAGCGCCGACCATTTGTCCCGTTGTTAAACAAGTGAACTTGTGCCGTGCGCTTTAGACCATGCGCGTAGATCGTTGAAATAGGGCCCTTTGTGTGTTTTCTCCATTTCCAAGAATAATGGAAAGTTACTTTCTGAAAAAAGTAACATTTAAAAAACATTAGTCTTACGGCCCTCACACACTGAGTCCGAAATTTCTTATGGATGTTTTCGTATTCGTCATTCGGTGGCTCTGAATTGTCAAAACACCTCTCAAAACGCTTGCCTGGATGCGAAAAATGCAGAAAAATTTGATTGACATGATTGACAACGTGAGGTCGTATTTATTTTTTAACGTGCGAAAATTTCTGACTCCCACCTAAAATGTTTCAGAAAAGCGTTCCATGTATGATGTATAAATACAATTTTTGTGCTTATGTTTTGAAGATGTTATTAAAGGCCAGTGCCCGGTTGCATAAAGTACCTTAATTTTTTCTCTTAAGTATGATACTTAAAGGGATAGTTCACTTTTAAATTAATTTTTGATATGTTTTAGCTTACCTCAAGGGTATCCAAGATGTAGGCGTGTTTGTTTCCGCAGAAGTTTTGATTTTGATAATTTTAGGTCAAACCGTTCTTGTCTGTCAGTCATATAATGCAGGTCTATGGTCACCACCTCAAAGAGCAGCACAGAGAAGTCCAAATTAAACATGATTTAATGACTCGTAAATGTAAGTACACATTGATGGCCTAAGACACGAAACGAGCGGTTTGTGTGAGAAACCGAACAGTATTTATATCGTTTTTACCTCTTGTAACGCGCAGACCGAAGCGCCGGCGCCCTCAGATCACTTGGACGTGGCTGTAGTTACAAGAGGAAAAAACGATATAAATACTGTTGGTTTTCTCACACAAACCGTTCGTTTCGTGTCTTAGGCCATCAATGTGTACTTACATTTACGAGTCATTAAATCATGTTTAATTTGGACTTCTCTGTGCTGCTCTTTGAGGTGGTGACCATAGACCTGCATTAAATGACTGACAGACAAGAACGGTTTGACCTAAAAATATCAAAATTGAAATTACTGCGGAAACAAAGACACCTACATCTTGGATGCCCTTGAGGTAAGCTAAAACATATCAAAAACTAATTTCAAAGTGAACTATCCCTTTAAGGGGCGATTTTCCCTTACCTAATAACTTAAGGGTGTTGCATATAATCTCTTAAACAGTTCTCTTAGGTAAGGGAAACTTTTGAGTGTTTCACAACAGCGATCCTGGATTCACGTTATAAAAGTCTGTTGTTGCCATAGATACGCAAAACACTAACACTAACACTAGCAATTTCGCGGTTTCATCAAATAAAGTAGGCTAGGATATCGGAATGGATAAAGAAAACAAAAAAAGAAAGCCTAATTGGACAGAGGAGGAGAAATGTATTCTTCTTGACGAATATGGTCAAATAAAAACAATTTTGAAAAGCAAACTACGGGATGGAAACTTGACCGTTGCGTTTAAATGATGGGAAAGAGCCCCGGTGAACCACTGTTCTGACAGACGATTTATGCACGTGGAAAACATCTCCCACTATCGTCTGAAAACTCCCAGTTGCAAAATAACGCAGTGCTATAAGCAGTTGTAACACCACAGGAAAAGAGTGGTTGCGATGTGTGACATGGTTAAGGTCGCCGTCTAGTTTGTTAGCGATGTCAAATATTGCGCATCGATCAAACCGGTATTCAAGCAACAATTTTTCATCGCTAAGATGGTCCAAAGGGTTCTCCCTATCCCTAAAAATTCTTCTTGGCACATAATGATCTTCAGCTGGTTCCGTAAATTCAGCCATGTCGTCTTATTTTTGTCCGCGTTACTCTTAAGGTTACGATTTCCAAACCTTAAATTATACTTACGGAAATGACCGTTAAGGGGTTTTATGCAACACTTAATGCTTTTTAAGGGATTACTTAAGTGAAAAAACAGCATTTAAGGGAAATTCTAAGTGTTTATGACGTTTCACTTAAAGAAACCCTTAAGTCACACTTAAGGTTTTTTTTCTGCAACACCCTAGGGAACCTTTAGGGAACCATAAGGGCGAACTTAAGGGAAAATTACACTTAAGGTGCTTTATGCAACCGGGCACAGCACTTTGAATGAACGTGTTACTAACGTTCTGGAAGAACGTTTGTTCATAACTTCGCCTGTTCACTGTAACCGTTTGTATCCAGTGTGTTGAGTCCTCCTGACGTGTTTGACTCGTGGCTTAATTTGCTTCAGTATCCAGACACTGTGAGGATGTTTCCGGGATCCGTCGAGCGCTCGTGAACTCACTCTGTCCACGACTAGATTGCACTTTAGTTGAAGGCTGATATTGACTGAACTATTTGCAGATTCCCTCTTTATTGATCACATAAGCTCTCCTGCTGCAAAGGAGACAGATAACAGACATTAACAAGGCGAAGATAAAGTGTGCTGAGATAGAAGTGGATCTGTGCGTTTATGGTGCAAATCTGTGTGTGTTTGTGTCGTGCTCTCAGAGATGCCTTTATTCTGTTTGCAGTTATGTCACGCAGGTCACGTACAAAGACCTCATAAATACGAGGCATTGATTGAATATTCATGATTATACTGAAGTCTCAGTGTGTGTTTGGTTTGATAACAACACATTATTCTATCAGACCAGGTGATTGATTTACACTCACAAGAATATGCATTAATATGATTGTCACATGCAGACTGAGTCGATATTCTAGTTCTTGAAACCCAAACATGACCTTTGACATGAAATATTTGGAATATCCACCGTAACTGAATATGCAGGGCTCAACACTAATGCGTCAAGTGTTTCTCTCGATGCGTACGGCCGTCTGCCGGAAGCTAGTTATTTTATTCGATAAAGTTTTAAATATGGATATTTTTCTTACACGAACGCATCGCTTCACTTCAGAAGGCCTTTATTAACCCCCGCAGAGCCGTGAGGAGCACTTTAATCTCGGATAGATGCACTTTTAGTTTTATGGACTTAAAAAATGGTGCCCATTCACTCCCATTATAAAGCTTGGAAGAGCCAGGACATTTTATAATATAACTCTGAAAGAAGAATGTCATATAAACCTAGGATGACTTCAGGGTGAGTAAATCATGGGCTAATTTTAATTTTTGGGTGAACTATCCCTTTAAGACATAACAGACTTGATATAACAAGACATAACAGACTACATATAATAGTTGTTTATATGTAATTTTGTGATTTCAGTACTGAAGTAAGTTCTCTTTCGCGTCGTCTTGCACTTGAATATTGAAATTGGCAAGATTTAAAAAGCATGTGCTAGTGATAAACTTTCATGGCGATGCAGCACTGGCCCGATCTGGCAGTCCTTATGGTCAAGCCCTGATACTCATTCCAAAAATAGCATTTATTTGTCACGGGATGCACACATAAAGGGTAAGGTCCAAGTGCAGTTTAATGGGGTAATCCGTACTCACAATCCAGCCAGGCAAAAGGTCAAAATCCATACAAGACAGTCCAAAAACAAGAAACAACCAGGAGTGGAACAGAGAAGTGCAAAATGACATTAAACAAAGAATCCACAACAATCACAGAAACAGACAGGGTATAAACCATGTGCGTGGGAACAGCTGTGTGCAATGATCAGAGATGAGTTCCGACAAAGGATTATGGGAAATGCAGTTCCTGATCGTGGTGACGGTATGGGGAAGAGACCTCTAGTGGACACCCAGGGAACTCCAGCCAGACACTTTGACATTATTAAAGTCAACATGAAATGAATATTCACCCCGTTTATTTTCTAATTGCATGTTGTAGATATTATTGTGAACGGTTCATCCGTGCATATGTTTCTCTCTTTTTTGACATGGAAATGTTTAATCAAAATGCCATAACTGGATCTTCCAGTAAAAACAACAGACTTCACTCTGGTGACATATGCAGGACTTCTCCAATCATGTAGTGAGATTAAACCCCTGCAAACTCACATTCGTGCTTAAATATTTTACAAACTGTTGTGTTTGTGTTTCCCCGCTCAGGGTGCTTATAGGATGTTTACTAACAGCACCTGCCTGAAGCACATGATCCTGAAAATACGGCGAGACGCGCGCAACTTTGAGCGATATCAACACAACCGGGACCTCGTCACTTTCCTCAACAAATTCTCTGATACTCAGCTGGAGCTCCCGAGAGGCTGGGAGATCAAGACTGACCCGCAGGGCAAGGTGAGCGCGTGTGTGTGTGTGTGTGTGTGTGTGTGTGCGTGTGCGTGTGTGTGTGTGTGATGGGTAGGTTTAGGGGCCGGGTGAGTGTGTGTGCGTGTGTGTGTAATGGGCAGGTTTAGGGGCCGGGTTAGTGTGTGTGTGTGTGTGTGTGTGAGGGGTAGGTTTAGGGGCCGGGTCAGTGTGTGTGTGTGCGTGTGATGGGTAGGTTTAGGGGCCGGGTTAGTGTGTGTGTGTGTGTGTGTGTGTGTGTGTGTGTGTGTGTGTGTGTGTGGGGTAGGTTTAGGGTTAGGGTTAGGGTTAGGGTTAGGGTTAGTGTAAGGGGACTGAATATACAGTTTGTACAGTATAAAAACCATTACGTCTATGGAATGTCCTATCAAGTATAGCAAAACAAACCTGTTTGTGTGTGTGTGTGTGTGTGTTTTGCTGTGGTAGTCATTCTTCGTGGACCACAACAGTCGGGCAACGACCTTCATTGACCCCAGGATTCCCCTTCAGAACGGACGACTGCCCAACCACCTCACACACAGACAACACTTACAGAGACTGCGCAGCTATAGTGCCGGAGAGGTACAGCACACACACACACACACACACACACAGCACACACACACACAGACAACACTTACAGAGACTGCGCAGCTATAGTGCCGGAGAGGTACAGCACACACACACACACACACACACAGCACACACACACACACACACAGACAACACTTATAGAGACTGCGCAGCTATAGTGCCGGAGAGGTACAGCACACACACACACACACACACACACACCAACAACACTTACAGAGACTGCGCAGCTATAGTGCCGGACAGGTACAGCACACACACACACACACACACACATAAAAATCATGTGGAAATAAATTTCATGTTTTCAGATTTATTTAAAGAAGCCTGCAAAGTTCTGCAAAGTTATAAAGCTCATATTCTCCCACAAATGGGATTTATTTTATCTAACAGAGAACGCTGATCCAGACCTGTCTATATTAGCAACAACGCAAAGAAAGAAAACTAGGCTAAAGTGTTGTTTGTGTGTTTCAGTTCGAAAGCAAAGCCGTTCTGGATGCTTTAGAAGCCTTGGAAGCTGAAACTTCAATTGAGCACACAATTGAGATGTTTGGCCAATCACAACACACTGGGACAGCTGGCCAATCAGAGCACTCTAGGCTTTTCGGAAGGCGGGGCTTTGTAGAAAACCAGAACAAACAGAGCATTTCAGACAGACTGAGGCTACGTTTACACAACAACGATCTGCTTAAAGCGGAGAAGTTTTTCCTTTGAGTTCCCTTTCAAGGCGGTCACTTCGACATTACGTCATACTGACGTATATGGGAACTCCTCCCTTCTCCATTTTCACTGAAATCTTATAGGTTAACGCCAGGTGGAGACAGCTGGCCAATTGACGCAAAACATGCAAATGCTGACCGGTCCGCGGGCAGTATAAATAGCATGGGTGCGACAATTACGTCAGAATCTCTTTCTTCACGCTAGAAGTCTTATCTGAAGTCATCGTGGAAGTTGCAATAGAGGTTACTCACCATGTTTCCTCCCCGCATCCGATGGCTGCTACATGCCAGATATGTGCGGTATTGACTCGCTCTACCCAAACAAGGATCTACCGAGGCCGCACTCACGGACGACTGGCATACGTGCTGGTCTACCAGTGCGCGCCCTCATAAACTCCGGGCATCAGCAGGGATGAGGCCCACTGCCGCCAGCGGCTGCTGGTGGGCCCTCTCACGCCCAAAGAAGAGTTGACAGTCGTTCTCCCCTGTGGCCCAGTGGCGGAACCTGAAGCCTTCGCGCGAGAGACCCGTGTTCGATCCCGGCTCTCGCAGCAGATACATTTTAACCTGCCCGTCGCCTCTCCGGTCCTTTTCGCGGGCTCGCTAGACGGACTCGACGCGATAGGCTTCGTCGGAAAGGATACTTTTATTATTTTACTTAGCCCGGTATCTAACAGCCAGGCTACTTCAAGAAAGATTCCGTCTTCACGACGTCCTATGGTAAGTCATGCGAAGACACATCCAGAGAGACGAGGCAAGGCGATGGCTCTGTGTCTAAAGGCGCGAAAGTGGTTGTTTCCCCCTGTGGCTCAGTGGCGAACCCCAAAGCCGTCGCACGGGAGACCCGTGTTCGATCCCAGCTCTCACAGCAGATAAAATTTAGTCTCGCCGCGGCCAGACATTAAACCGAAACTTTTGATCTCTATACGTCCAGCCTTCCTCGATGTCTCTCTTCGTCGGCACCTCGTCCCGCCTAATTCGGCTACAGCCGCCAAAACGGTTCGAACCCGAACGAACCGGATCTTCACCGCTGGCAGAGGGCGGGACCGGGAATGTGGCGACACAGGCCACGGAGAGCGCCGCGTCAGGACGCCCCGCTCTGGTAATGGAGGTGCACAGCTTACAGCTTATGTCGTCAGGCTGCCCTGTATCCTTCAGTGCAACTGGCCATTCTGATTTAACCACGTATCCACAGTTGTTGTCGCTATGCCACTGACGCTGTGTTTATGTACACACTGCACACTGATATGTGCTATGGTTTAGCTGTTATATCCTTATATATTGCCCTGTATCCCTCAGTGCAACTGGCTATTCTATTAACCACGTAATCACAGTTGTTGTCGCTACGCCACTGACGCTGTGTTTATGTACACACTGCACACTGATATGTGCTATGATTTAACTGTTATGCCCTTATATATTGCCCTGTATCCCTCAGTGCAACTGGCCATTCTGATTTAACCACGTAATCACAGTTGTTGTCGCTACGCCACTGACGCTGTGTTTGTTCACACTGCACACTGGTATATGTGCTAAGATTTGCGCCGTTATATGCTGCCCTGTTTCTTCAGTGCAAATGGCTATTCTGATTACCACGTATTCACAGTTGTTGTGCGATGAAATGACGCTGTGTTTACGTGCACTCTACACACTGATATGTGTTCATGATTCATGCCGCTATAAATTGCCCTGTATCCTTCAGTGCAACTGGCTATTCTGATTCACAGTTGTGCGATGCCACTGACGCTGTGTTTATGTACACTGATATGTGTGTGTTATGCTTATGCCACGATATTGCCCTGTACCCTTCAGTGCAACTGGCTATTACTACGTATTCACAGTTGTTGCGTTGCAACGGACGCTGTGTTACGTACACACTACGCACTGTTATGTGTATGATTTATGCCATTATATATTGCCCTGTTCCTTATCCTTCAGTGCAAATGGCTATTCCGATTACTTCGTATTCACAGTCTTGCGATGCAACTGACGCTGTGTTACGTACACACCGTACACTGCGTTATGAATTTTGCCGTTGTTGCCCTGTATCCTTCAGTGCAAATGGCTATTCTGATTACTACGTATTCACAGTTGTTGTGCGATGCAACTGACGCTGTGTTACGTACACACTACACAGCGTTATGTGTTGGGATTTATGCCATTATATATTGCCCTGTAATTTTCAGTGCAAATGGCTATTCTGATTACTATGCAGTACGTATTCACAGTTGTTGTGCGATGCAACTGACGCTGTGTTTATGTACACACTACACACTATGTGTTATGAATTTTGCCTTTGTATTTTGCCCTGTATCCTTCAGTGCAAATAACTATTCTGATTACTACGTATTCACAGTGTGGTGCGATGCAACTGACACTGTGTTACGTACATACAACTCACTGTTATGTGTCATGATTTATGCCATTATATATTGCCCTGTGTCCTTCAGTGCAAATGGCTATTCTGATTACTACGCAGTGCATATTCACAGTTGTCGTGTGATACAACTGACGCCGTGTCTATGTACACTCTACACACTGTATGTTATGATTTATGCCGTTGTACATTGCCCTGTATCCTTCAGTGCAAATGGCTATTCTGATTACGTACACAGTTGTTGTGCGGTGCAACTGACGCTGTGTACACGCTACGCACTGATGTGCTATGTTTACGCCACTAAATATTGCCCTGTATCATCAGTGCAACCGGCTATTCTGACTTACTATGTATTCACAGTCGATGTCGCGATGCCTCTGACGCTGTGTTTTTGTAAACACTAATGTGACTATGCTATCGCGTTGCCCTGTATCCTTCAGTGCACCTAGCTATCCTATCTAACTGTGCATAGTCACAGTTTGTCGCTACGGCGACTTGCGCTGCATCTGTGTCCACACTGAAGCGTTATGCAGTTATGTTGCTAACGTAACTGACCATTATGTGAACTGTGCATATTCATGCAGTCTCGGTCGCTTCGTCGACTTGCACCGCATTATACACTCAGATGTTTGATGTGTGCACACTGATGGGTAATGCTGTTATGTTGCCCTCTATCCTTCAGTGCAACATCCAGCTATCCTATCTAACTGCATATTCAGTTCTGTCGCTATGGCGACTACACGGCACGTACAAGGACGTGTTTTTGCTATTTTGTTGCCCTGTTTCCTTCAGTGCAAAACTAGCTATCCTAATCTAACCGTGCATATTCACAGTTCTGGATGTATGTACGTAAACGGATGTGTTATGCTGTAATGCTGCCCTGTTTCCTTCAGTGCTGCTAGCCATCCTAATCTAACTATGCATCTTAGTTTCTGTCTCTACACAGTTTCTGTTGCTACAGCGACTTACGCTGTGTTATGTACATGCAAGGATGCGCTATTCCTTACTCACTTGTGTTATGCTGCCATGTTGCCCTGTATTTCAGTGCAACCAGCTATCCCAGTCAAACTGTGCATATTCACAGTCTCCGTCGAGACGGCGACATGCGCTGCATTTATTTACAAATGGATGTGTTCATGCAGCGGTGTTGCCCCGTATCCTTCAGCCTAATACGGAGCTAACTGCGACCTATGCTGTACGTGCATGTGCTACGCTGTTATTTTGCCCCGTTCCTATCAGGGCAACTGGTTATTCTGTGCAAACTCATATATTCACAGTTGTAGCTACAGTTATGACTGTGTTTGTTTGCTTACTGAGGTGCTATGCTATTATGGGGCTATTTTCTAACTGCGTATATTCACAGTTGTCGTCGCTACGGCCACTGGCACTGTGTTTATGTACATTCAGTTATGTGTTGATTTGCACTTCTGTACATTGGCTATAGAACATCGGCTATGTTCTACAAGGTGGCACCCCAGCCCCAAGCTGTGGAACCTTCTTGTGTGTCCGTTGCTGGGTCCTTAGTTGAGCAAGACACTTCACACTGACAAGTGCTGAGACGGAGCTCTCCCTAAGATGGCCTTACCACCGGCTCTCGCCCCAGCGAAGCACTTGGAGACTTACGCTCATTCTAGTGAATGTTGTCGCATTGTCTCGGACCTGATGACTGCAGCGTCACTCCCAGTCCGATACCAAGCTACGTTCCGAAGTCGCTTACACCGTTCAGAGCACAGGTTGATCCCTGCCCGCCTTATCTGCTGAGTTTCAGCCTCGCATGATGCCGATGCTCAGAGTGATGTTGGCCCTGTAAGGGATTTGTTGATGTACGTGGATCACTTGGCAGCAGTCTACCAGCTGTTTGTGTGCTTGGTGGATGGGTACTAGGGACGTGCTGTTTTATACAGAGACTTCTCTCTGAATTCGATGCTTTAAATGGTTGCTTAATGCCTACGGGATTTAGGTATGCTGGCTGTCTTCTCAGAAAACATTCGCCAGGGTTCCAAGTTTGATGCACCACCTTAGCGTCGTGGGTTCGGTGAGTTTTATCAATGTACTCATGAAACTGTTACCACCAGCTGTGCAGTAGTCTGTATTGCAGAGTTACCATTGCTGCTAACTCTGTGTTATGACTATAAGGTTACATAGCTGTTTCCACATTACGCAGTAGTTCCAACGTACTGTTGACTCTGTGTGTGGCTTAAGGTTATGCAGCTGTCACCGCTATGCCGTCGACACTGTGTTAGCTCTTGTGCTCGAGTGCTTATGGTGTTGTGCTGCCCTGTCCAGTGCAGCCTTCGCCTCATTGCAGTGGATGCGCAACTTGGTAAGCCGGAGCAGACGTTGGTCTAGTTTCGCCTATCAGTTTTGAGTGCTCCTAGCGGCGCTGCTGGCTTAGAACTGTTGTTCCTGTGGGAGTGTAGCTTGACCCCGTTCAGGGCTTATCTTCACTGCGCTCACGGCGGGATTCTATACAGTTCCCATATACGTCAGAATGACGTAATGTCGAAGTGACCGCCTTGAAAGGGAACGTCTCCGGTTACTATCGTAACCTCGGTTCCCTGAGAGGCGGGAATGAGACATTACGTCAACCGCCGTGCTCGCCGTTTGATCAGCTGTGCTAGCGTTCAGTCTTGATTCTGACGTAATTGTCGCGCCCATGCTATTTATACTGCCCGCGGACCGGTCAGCATTTGCATGTTTTGCGTCAATTGGCCAGCTGTCTCCAGCTGGCGTTAACCTATAAGATTTCAGTGAAAATGGAGAAGGGAGGAGTTCCCATATACGTCAGTATGACGTAATGTCTCGTTCCCGCCTCTCAGGGAACCGAGGTTACGATAGTAACCGGAGACGTTTTCCACGTACAGATGACATCATTGTCTCTGCGAAAACGACTAAAAACCCTGTATTCTGCTGCCAGGCCAGTAGATAGCGATGAAACACTATAGACTGTAATACGCATGTGCATGACGTCATTGTCTTCAGAGATTCGCATTTTTGTTGTTTACACGGAGACCGGTTTAAAAAACTTGCGTTTTCAGGCGCCCAAAACACCGCTGTCGTGTAAACGAACGACCAAAACGCATAAAAAGTTTTACGTTTTCGGTTAAAACAGTGTCATGTAAATCGCCCCTGAGAGTAGCGGTTCTGTGAAAATGTACATTATGTGGAAAAAATATATAGTTTTTTGAACATTAAAGCATATGCTCTGTTTAATTTTGATCATGTGTTGTGTTACTCAGGCATCAGACGTGTCCCGCAGCAGAGGATCTTCTCTGGGGAACAGACCTGGAAACAGTCCAAACCAGCCGGACTCAGTGCCTCTGGGTCAGTCAACACACACACACACACACACACACACACACACCTGGTCTCAAGCCGTAAGACTCGCTGGTGATGGTGACCAAAGTATCAGTCAAAACACAGATGGCCAACCGAAAGAAACATGTATTTTGTATTCATTATCGGTATTGTGGATCATTGAGTTGAATAAGTGATTATTATAACATTTTGGACAAAAGGGGTCAATAAGATTTTTTGAAAGAATTAATTATTTTAATCAACAAAGATTAAAGATGCTGTATGCAACTTTTTTACTCTACTAAAGCATAAGAATACCATAATATGTTTGCAGATATTTAGTAAACATGCTTAATTAATAAGTTCACATACTCGTTTCTCTGAAAAACACTTTTTATTAGCCAGTTATTTTACTTATTATTTTACACCCGGTGTTGGAATGTGTGTTTTTGTTTTGGTCTGTGTGACTCCGCCCACTGCCAGTTCAGCCAATAGTGTTTCGACACCCGAGCTGCCAGTTGTCAGGAAACACAGCATCCTTGGAAACGAGCAAACAAACTGTGTCAGAGATTGCAGATTTCACACAACCTAAAAAGCCTCGATATCCATATAAAAATCTCTATGAACGAGAGCATATTAAAACGCAGATAAATCAACTCATCAACTTACAGTGTGCAAGTCTCCTCGGCTTTCGCGTGTCCTTAAACTGGCAACCCGCGTGAGCTAGACTCGCGTCGAGTCTGAGGAGGCGGGAAACAACGAGACCTGATATTTCGAATTTGGACTCCAGAACCCATTTCGACCACTAGCTGTCAATCTTACAGACTGCACCTTAATAATGTCAGGTTGACAGCAAGTTTCTGTGCTCCTGAATGTTTCTGTGTGTGATTTCTGAGTGACGTATGTGTGTGTGCGCCTCATCGATAACAGTGCATTAATATAGAACGGTGGTTTTACTGCAAGCCTTCCAGCCAATCAGAATCAAGTATTCAGACAGATCATGGTATAAACCGTAATAACATTTGACCATATTATCGTTTGTAGTCTACTTTTTTGGAATCTCCACAATTAATTTTTTATGCATTCTACATGACTTTCAGTAATTCATCACAGGTTTTTGTCTGTTTTCTTTATCCTCAGCTTACAATGACAAGATTGTGGCTTTCCTCCGCCAGCCAAACATACTGGACACACTGCAGGAACGGCAGCCTAGTCTCGCCAGGAATCACACACTCAGGTGAGACACACACTCAGGTGAGACACACACTCAGGTGAGACACACACTCAGGTGAGGCCGTCTCTGAAATCACACACTCAGGTAAGACACACACTCAGGTGAGGCCGTCTCTGAAATCACACACTCAGGTAAGACACACACTCAGGTGAGGCCATCTCTGAAATCACACACTCAGGTGAGACACACACTCAGGTGAGACACACACTCAGGTGAGGCCGTCTCAGAAATCACACACTCAGGTGAGACACACACTCAGGTGAGGCCGTCTCAGAAATCACACACTCAGGTGAGACACACACTCAGGTGACACACTCAGGTGAGACACACACTCAGGTGAGGCCGTCTCTGAAATCACACACTCAGGTGAGACACACACTCAGCTGAGACACACACTCAGGTGAGGCCGTCTCAGAAATCACACACTCAGGTGAGACACACACTCAGGTGACACACTCAGGTGAGACACACACTCAGGTGAGGCCGTCTCTGAAATCACACACTCAGGTGAGACACACACTCAGGTGAGACACACACTCAGGTGAGGCCATCTCTGAAATCACACACTCAGGTGAGACACACACGCAGGTGAGACACACACTCAGGTGAGACACACACTCAGGTGAGGCCGTCTCAGAAATCACACACTCAGGTGAGACACACACTCAGGTGACACACTCAGGTGAGACACACACTCAGGTGAGGCCGTCTCTGAAAACACACACTCAGGTGAGACACACACTCAGGTGAGACACACACTCAGGTGAGGCCGTCTCTGAAAACACACACTCAGGTGAGACACACACTCAGGTGAGACACACACTCAGGTGAGGCCGTCTCTGAAATCACACACTCAGGTGAGACACACACTCAGGTGAGACACACACTCAGGTGAGACACACACTCAGGTGAGGCCGTCTCTGAAATCACACACTCAGGTATGACACACACTCAGGTGAGGCCGTCTCTGAAAACACACACTCAGGTGAGACACACACTCAGGTGAGACACACACTCAGGTGAGGCCGTCTCAGAAATCACACACTCAGGTGAGACACACACTCAGGTGAGACACTCAGGTGAGACACACACTCAGGTGAGACACTCAGGTGAGACACACACTCAGGTGAGGCCGTCTCTGAAATTACACACTCAGGTGAGACACACACTCAGGTGAGGACGTCTCTGAAATCACACACTCAGGTGAGACACACACTCAGGTGAGGCCGTCTCAGAAATCACACACTTAGGTGAGACACACACTCAGGTGAGACACACACTCAGGTGAGACACACACTCAGGTGAGGCCATCTCTGAAATCACACACTCAGGTGAGACACACACTCAGGTGAGACACACACTCAGGTGAGGCCGTCTCTGAAAACACACACTCAGGTGAGACACACACTCAGGTGAGACACACACTCAGGTGAGGCCGTCTCTGAAATCACACACTCAGGTGAGACACACACTCAGGTGAGACACACACTCAGGTGAGGCCATCTCTGAAATCACACACTCAGGTGAGACACACACTCAGGTGAGGCCGTCTCTGAAAACACACACTCAGGTGAGACACACACTCAGGTGAGACACACACTCAGGTGAGACACACACTCGGGTGAGACACACACTCAGGTGAGACACACACTCGGGTGAGACACACACAGGTGAGATACACACTCAGGTGAGACACACACTCAGGTGAGGCCATCTCTGAAAACACACACTCAGGTGAGACACACACTCGGGTGAGACACACACTCAGGTGAGACACACACTCGGGTGAGACACACACAGGTGAGACACACACTCAGGTGAGACACACACTCAGGTGAGGCCGTCTCTGAAAACACACACTCAGGTGAGACACACACTCAGGTGAGACACTCAGGTGAGACACACACTCAGGTGAGACACACACTCAGGTGAGGCCATCTCTGAAATCACACACTCAGGTGAGACACACACTCAGGTGAGGCCGTCTCTGAAAACACACACTCAGGTGAGACACACACTCGGGTGAGACACACACTCAGGTGAGACACACACTCAGGTGAGACACACACTCGGGTGAGACACACACTCAGGTGAGACACACACTCAGGTGAGACACACAGGTGAGACACACATTCAGGTGAGACACAGGTGAGACACACACTCAGGTGAGACACACAGGTGAGACACACACTCAGGTGAGACACACACTCAGGTGAGACACACACTCAGGTGAGACACACACTCAGGTGAGACACACACTCGGGTGAGACACACACTAAGGTGAGACACACACTCAGGTGAGACACACACTCAGGTGAGACACACACTCAGGTGAGACACACACTCAGCACTCAGGTGAGACACACACTCAGGTGAGACACACACTCGGGTGAGACACACACTCAGGTGAGACACACACTCGGGTGAGACACACACTCAGGTGAGACACACACACAGGTGAGACACACACTCAGGTGAGACACACACTCAGGTGAGACGCACACTCAGGTGAGACACACACTCAGCACTCAGGTGAGACACACACTCAGGTGAGACACACACTCAGGTGAGACACACACTCAGGTGAGGCCGTCTCTGTCAGCGCCGGGACTCGACCTCGGGTTATAGAGCTAATGGGGACTCAGTAACTCAAGCACGTGTTTTAGTTAAATAGGTCATACTATACAGAACCCAGTCGTTTTATGCCAAAGAAAATTAAAGCACTCTGGCTCAGCATTCTGGGAGTGCAGAGATCCATAATGACACATTATATTACTAAATTACTAAAACTTAAACTAAAATGAAAACAAAATATAAAATTACAATAACGGTAATACTTTACAATAAGGTTCATTTGTCAACTACCTAGTTAACATGAACTAAGAATGAACAATACTTCAACATTTATTCATTTTAGTTAATATTAATTTCAACATTTACTAATACGTTATTAAGGTTGTATTTGTTAACATTAGTTAATGCACTGTGAACTAACATGAACACACAATGAACAGCTGGATTTTTATTAACTAACATTAACAAAGATTAATAAATACTGTAACAAATGTATTGCTCATGGTTAGTTCATGTTAGTTAATACAGTAACTAATGTGAACTAATGAACCTTATTGTAAACTATTACCACAATAACTGTATATAAATAATACAAAAATAACAAGTTACAACTAACTATGTAGTGTTAAGCTTATATAGAAATACAGTTACAGTCTCATAAAGATGCATAAAACAAAGTTTTGTGACTGTGAATAAGCATTTGACTTCGTAAATACAGTAACGTGTGCATTACAGCATCACTAATGCAGAAAGCTGATCATTATCTTAATAGCACTCCTGAATGCACACTATAATCCCATTCAACTTGTGCATTACTGTTACTTTAAGAACAATTACATTCCATTAGAGTGAGAGTGGAAATGTGAGATGGTGTGAATGTTTACATGCTTCTTCTGGTCTTCTACATGTTTTCTCTCAGGGAGAAAATCCATTACATCAGGACTGAAGGTCCTCAAGGTGTTGAAAAGCTGTCGTGTGACGCCGACCTGGTCATGCTGTTGAGGTACAGGGACTGCAGTGTGTTACAGGGGAAATCGTGCATGATTGTCATGTTTTAGTTGAAATGCAAAACCACAAGACGTGTCTTTGAACACAATCCTCAGTGTTTGGTTCAGATCACTCCTCAAACAAAGGCACTTTGACTTATGACTTACTCACATGGACCAACACTGGAAAGAAGCGGCTCGAGCAACTCTCCACAGTTAACACACTGTTGAGTTATAGATATAGTTTAAGATACCACTGACAAAGTAAACAATGGTTTCTTTTTACCTACATTTTTTTTTTTACTCACTCGGATATTTAATTTATATTATTTATATGACATTTAATATATTAAGTATACAAAAATATTTTCTCTATACACTGGTGGTCAAAAGTTTGGAATAATAAATAATATTTGTACTTTTTTTTTTAAAGATGCTTATGCTCACCATTTATTTGATGAAAAAAACTGTAAAAACAGTAATATTGTGAAATATTAATTCCAACGTGAATCATCAGTTTTCTATGTGAATATATAGTAAAGTGTAATTTATTCCTGTGATCAAAGCTGAATGTTCAGCATCATTACTCCAGTCTTCAGTGTCACATGATCCTTCAGAAATCACTCTTATGCACATCTAAATGATGTCAAACCACCAGTGTACATTTGAAAGTTTTTCTTCTCTGTCATGCAGTCTCTTTGATGACGAGATCATGTCGTTTATTCCATCTCACTCCTTCCACCCCGGCCTGAGCTTCTCCCCTCGCTGCTCTCCTGGATCCTCGCCTCAGAGTTCACCTGGTATGATCACATCCAAGGGTTTGGAAATCACTTAGTCTTTAATTGCATGACTTTTATAATTGGGTTAGTTTCAGATCATTTAGTAGGGCAACAGTGATACAGGTAAAACTACTGATAGTTATAGCTTTGTAGCCAACTAAAAACTGCCTATGTTTACAAGAAAAGGCATCAGTATTTTCATGTAAGAGGAAGAGTATAGTAAGTTATTTTTGTCTACTATACAGGGGACCTATTAAGCCCTTTTTTAAAGCCTTGATGTAGTTTCAGGCTCTACTAGAACAGGTTTTCCTGCTTGAATGTTGATTATTCTCTTCATATTCTCCATTGTTGCGGCTCCTCTCTTCCCAGTCTGTCAGTAACGCTCTGTTTACTTCCTGTCTCTATGAAGCCCCTCCTCCTGAAAAGCACACTGTGCTCTGATTGGTCGGCTGGAGCAGTGTGTTGTGATTGGTCGAGCGCTTCGAGTGTGTTTGGGAAATGCCCCGCCCCTTTCCATAACCGCCAGTTTAACACACTACTGACTAACTAAACCAGGCCCCGCCCTTTTATTCTGCGTATGAATTATTATAATGAGGAATATTGTGATGTGTTCGTTCCCGGGAGAAACTCAAGACTACAGTGGAGGTGTTTCAGGAGTTCAGAAATATTGATATATAGAGAATAACTTGAATAACATGTAAAAAAAGCAGAATAGGACCCTGTTAAAGGGGTCATATAATGCCTTTTTTGTACAAGCTAATATGATTCTTTAGGGTCTAAATTAAAAGTTTGTAATATACTTTAATTAAAAATTCTCATTAGTATTGTAAGAAAACACTTATTTTACCTGGTCAAAAACAGCTCTGTTTTCAGCACGCCGTTTCAGTGCATATGCCTTTAAATGATAATGAGCTGTGCTGACTCCTCCTCTCTGTTCTGTGCGTACACGTTTGTAACACAATAACCATAACGCGTTGTTCATTATAAACGTGGGATTATGAATTATATTGAGAACGTCGTACATAGAAAACATGCCGTAATGTACCCTGAGTGTAAACCTTAGACGCATTCATCGTGAAGCGTGCAGCTAGCGATTTGCAAATATATAAATATTAATATAAAGTTTAATAAAACGTTACACTCACTTCAGTTCTTCTGGAGGTTCAGCAGGAACACGAATATCTGGTACCGATCCTTTATTCAGGAGCAGCTTCTTAGCAAATCCAGCTTTATACTGACCCTCGTTTATAAAGCAGTCTGGTGAGAAATGATGCGCGCAAACATGAGAGCATTGACGTTGCTCGTGTGGAATATTCCCTTCGAAAACAAAACTCAGCCACTGCGTCTTCAGCGGTTCGGATTTAGGAACATTAAAATGACTGTGTTCGTTATTACACCCAAGAACAGAACACCACACAATCAACACTCGCGGGAGGGGCTTCCGAGCGTGTGAGGTCACGTGGTCGAACGGCTCAATTTGAGGCAGGGGAAAACATATAAGGAGATTAAAACAAAAACACTGGATGGATTTTTATCATTATATGATGGTTGTGTACAGGCACTGCCAACACACATTTCAGTACAATCAACTTGTAAAAGTGCATGTACCATTATATGACCCCTTTAAAAACTATACAGAGGGCCTCAAAGCTGAAATCTAAACCAAAAGCCACAAACAAACAACCATTCTACAGGTTAA
>NW_026607190.1:212500-310000 GCF_029890125.1 Rhinichthys klamathensis goyatoka
GCTAAGGACACGTCTGGTGAATGTCGGTGTTCAAATTCACAAATTGAATTGAATTTAAAAGTTGGCTTGACTTTCAAGCCCTATCCACAAGCTAAAGAATTTTTAAAGGCTGAAATTGTAGCAAAAGCATGTATTGAACATTATGATATGAATAAATGTTTTGTTGGACCCTCACAGGTTCCGTTTCAGCGGCCGTATTTTGGGTCTGGCTCTGATCCACCAGTATCTATTGGATGCTTTCTTCACCCGTCCTTTCTACAAAGCCCTACTCAGACTGTGAGTATCAATGGTTTTTTAGTGTCAAGAGTAGACCATAAAGGCTGGAATACACTATACGACTTCTAAACAGATTTTTAAAACACTACATATCACACACTTAACGACCCAGGGGAAAAACTGGGCTTCATACACTAAACGACACTAGCTGACTTGCAGGTCATTACAAACACAACACACTCACACAGAAACATGCACCTCGATCCTAGGAGAGACATGACTAATTAAAAAATAAATTCTAAAATTGGCTCAAAATATCAAACATATTTTATATCATCTGACTGAATGGAATCATAGTCTATGCAATCATGGATTCATACACTATGCAATTTTCTGTTAAATATGACGTATTTCACTATGAATATGTGAACTCAAATCTCTCTAGCCTCAACTTGTCCAGACTGTGAATCGGGGCAAAAACGTGTGCAGTGTCGTGTTGTGCATTCCAGCCTTAAAGTGAACCCCAGGTATTAAGACTTGTATGTAAATGATGTCTCTTACTAAAACATTGTGTCAGTTTTTTATATTCCGAGTTGTGTTGCGGTAAAAATAGCAACAGGTAGCACCAGTAGCTCACCGAGTGCAACCATTTGACGTCATCGACCCAGAATGCATTGCGGACCAAAAATGGCGCCCCCAATTGTCCAAAATATGTTTGATTTTTAAAATAACGTTAATCTTTCATGGGTTTTCTACTACATATGTCGGTAGAAGACATCATTTACATTAGATTAAGCCATACATGCCTTAATACCCGGGGTTCACTTTAAGCAGAGTTTAGAATGATGACGTTTGATTGGATGTCTGTGTTTTATGGTCCATAGAGTGACAGATTTGAGTGATTTGGAATACCTGGATGAGGAGTTCCACCAGAGCTTACAATGGATGAAGGACAACGACATCACTGACATCTTGGATCTAACGTTTACAGTCAATGAGGAGGTCTTTGGACAGGTGCTGGTCTGTTTTTAAAGCACCTCGAAGGAGGTTTTTCACGTGTCCTACCAAAATGCCTGCAGTGATAATGATCATTGATCAGTACTGAAGAAACTTGAGAGTTGAGTCTCGCTCTCAGGCATCTCCATTACCTAATGGAGGCTCTCAGGCAAACCAAACCTGGTAACCAGTTGTACTAAAGGTGTAAAGGATGGCACGTCGGGGTCACCAAAACAAACCAAACCATGTGTTTACACTAGTGTTTCTCAATCCCAGTGGGGGCTCCAGGACCAGAAACACTGGTTTATGCTCTTCGGTAGTTGTTACTTCAAGTTGATCTGCTCAATACTTCAGTGGTTTCCATTCTTGCTCCTTCACTGTCCTCCAGAGTTTAGCTCTAACCTGAATTAAACTCATCTGAACCCGCTAGTCAAGATTCACTAGAAACTTCCAGTGTTTGGGCAAGTTGGAGCTAAACTGCAGTACATTGGCCCTCTTGGAGCAGGTTTGGACAACCCTGGCTTACTTATGGTTACTTATATTAATCTGGGATAAATGTTTTAAGATTTAAAGAATGACACACTTCACCTTTAGAACAAAAAGATGGCTGAGAGTGGATTAATGCTTTTTAACCTGCCATGTCTCTAATACTTTGAATTATAAACATTATTTTGCTGCAACAAAGGTTTGTCCCAACCCTTAAAGGGGTCATATAATGCCATTTTTGTACAAGCTAATATGATTCTTTAGGGTCTAAATTAAAAGTTTGTAATATACTTTAATTAAAAATTCTCATTAGTATTGTAAGAAAACACTTATTTTACCTGGTCAAAAACAGCTCTGTTTTCAGCACGCCGTTTCAGTGCATATGACTTTAAATGATAATGAGCTTTGCTGACTCCGCCTCTCTGTTCTGTGTGTACACGTTTGTAACACAATAACTCAATAACCACGCGTTGTTCAGTATAAACGTGGATTTATGAATTATATTGAGAACGTCATACATAGAAAACATGCCGTAATGTACCCTGAGTGTAAACCTTAGACGCATTCATTGTGAAGCGTGCAGCTAGCGATTTGCAAAGATTAATATATTAATATAAAGTTTAATAAAACGTTTCACTCACTTCCGTTCTTCTGGAGGTTCAGCAGGAACACGAATATCTGGTACCGATCCTTTTTAGCAAAGCTTCTTAGCAAATCCAGCTTTATACTGATCCTCGTTTATAAAGCAGTCTGGTGTGTGAAATGATTCGCGCAAACATGAGAGCATTGACGTTGCTCGTGTGGAATATTCCCTTCGAAAACAAACTCAGCCACTGCGTCTTCAGCGGTTCGGATTCAGGAACATTAAAATGACTGTGTTCGTTATTACACCCAAGAACAGAACACCACAATCGCTTAGACGCCATTCTGCTCATAGACAGCGCTCCGGCACATCAACAATGACCGCGCCGGTCCGGTCCGCGCCGCGCAGACTATGATTGACAGCTACCTCATGTGCGAGGGCGGGTCTGTGTTGAAACGCTCCCGTCAATCAACAATCGTGGGAGGGGCGTCCGTTTTATTGACGTCACAAAAACGAACGGCTCGATTTGAGGCAGGGGAAAACATATAAGGAGATTAAAACAAAACCACTGGATGGATTTTTATCATTTTGTGATGTTTGTGTACAGGCACTGCCAACACACATTTCAGTACAATCAACTTGTAAAAGTGCATGTACCATTATATGACCCCTTTAAAACTCCTTTATGTTGTTTGACAGGTGACGGAGAGGGAACTGAAGTCGGGGGGCTCCAATATCCAAGTGACAGAGAAGAACAAGAAGGAGTACATTGAGCGAATGGCAAGATGGAGGGTGGAGAGAGGGGTTATGCAGCAGACCGAAGCCCTTGTAAGAGGTTTCTATGAGGTGCGTCAGCTTGAATAGTAGCCAGACTACACAAAGGTTTAGTAAAATGAGTATTTACTAATTAGATTCAGATATTTGAATGTCAGATGTACCTTTTGACGATGCAGGTCGTAGACTCCCGTCTGGTTTCAGTGTTCGATGCTCGGGAGCTGGAGTTGGTCATTGCAGGAACGGCTGAGATCGATTTGAACGACTGGAGATCCAACACAGAATATAGAGGAGGTGAGCGGATACCTACTGTGTCTTTAAAAATTCACAAAATGACATGGGAACTACTGTCAATAGCAGGTAATATAGTCAATATAGCTCCAGAAATGCTCAAAACTATCCATAAATCATTCATTACTGGAGAAAACTGTTCACATGGTCTTCATTAGTGATTAGACGCTTGATTGCTGAGGTTTACCATTTGTTCCATGTGAAGTGGTTTCACTTTTCTTTTAGGTCCTCTGCTGTGAATTATTATGGAGGGTCAAAAGTATTTTACCTCACCGCAAATGCCAAAACAAGTATCCCATCTGTTTAGATTGCAGTTCATTACTTAGAACGGAGCTGTTGACATTGAAAGCATAACGGGTGAGCCCTGTAGAATTTCATATAACCCTGCGGTGTTGTGGTTTCACAGTGTCGAGATGACCTCACTTGAAACTCTGGAGTCTTCTGTTGACTTTTCCTGCAGAGCCTATGCACATTCAGATAGAGACCCTCGAAGGGCCTCTTTTTAGTGAGACGCATTCTCTTTTCTTCTTATACTTTACATAATTTAAATGAGATTGTTTCAACCAAACTCTGAGTCAGTTTCCTTAATGGAGAAATCGTTCACAGAATGCATTATGACAAGGTCAGTAAAGACAAAATTGTCTTGACTACATTCGATATTGGGAAGGATAACAAAAGGACTACTTTACCCAATATTTGTGTGTGCTATTTATAATAATGCTTTTTAGAGTGCCATTGTTAGCTTAGCAACATGCTAAAATTATACTCCATTGCAGAGGTGTCCAGTCCTGCTCCTGAAGGGCCACTTTCCATCAGAGTTTATCTCCAGCCCTAACTAAAAAGACCTGTGCCAGCTAATTACGGTCTGCAGGATCACTAGGGCTGTGTCCGAAATCGCTTCCCATAGTAGACAGCTTACTACTTAGATTTTGGACAAAGCTTTATAGTGCACTGGACATCCACATATTGGTGTTTAAATGTGAAGTATGTAAGATTTTTTTATGTTAAATAAATTCTCTTAACCCAGTTTATTGTTTACTGACTACTATTAGTATCTCCCCCAAAAGTGAAAACATTGAGCCCTCCAGGCATTGAGAGTCCTCCGCTCAGATCTGTCAATCTCTTTTCAGCTCAACCAATAATCGCAATTTGAGAGATTGGGGCGTGGCTAGTGTAGTAAACTGAGTGATTGGGGCGTGGCTACTGTAGTAAGCTGAGTGATTGGGGCGTGGCTACTGTAGCAGCTGAGAGTGTGGGGCGTGGCTACTGTAGCAGCTGAGTGATTGGGGCGTGGCTAGTGTAGTAAACTGAGTGATTGGGGTGTGGCTACTGTAGTAAGCTGAGTGATTGGGGCGTGGCTACTGTAGCAGCTGAGAGTGTGGGGCGTGGCTACTGTAGCAGCTGAGTGATTGGGGCGTGGCTAGTGTAGTAAACTGAGTGATTGGGGCATGGCTACTTTAGTAAGCTGAGTGATTGGGGCGTGGCTACTGTAGTAAGCTGAGAGTTTGGGGTGTGGCTACTGTAGCAGCTGAGTGATTGGGGCGTGGCTAGTGTAGTAAATTGAGTGATTGGGGTGTGGCTACTGTAGTAAGCTGAGTGATTGGGGCGTGGCTACTGTAGCAGCTGAGAGTGTGGGGCGTGGCTACTGTAGCAGCTGAGTGATTGGGGCGTGGCTAGTGTAGTAAACTGAGTGATTGGGGCATGGCTACTTTAGTAAGCTGAGTGATTGGGGCGTGGCTACTGTAGTAAGCTGAGAGTTTGGGGTGTGGCTACTGTAGCAGCTGAGAGATTGGGGCGTGGCTAGTGTAGTAAGCTGAGTGATTGGGGTGTGGCTACTGTAGAAGGCGGAGAGTTTGGGGTGTGGCTAAAGTAGTAGGCTTGAGTGATTGGGGTGTGGCTACTGTAGCAGCTGAGAGATTGGGGCGTGGCTACTGTAACAGCTGAGAGATTGGGGTGTGGCTACTGTAGTAAGATGAGTGATTGGGGCGTGGCTACTGTAGCAGCTGAGTGATTGGGGCGTGGCTACTGTAGCAGCTGAGTGATTGGGGCGTGGCTAGTGTTGTAAACTGAGTGATTGGGGTGTGGCTACTGTAGTAAGCTGAGTGATTGGGGTGTGGCTACTGTAGCAGCTGAGAGATTGGGGCGTGGCTAGTGTAGTAAACTGAGTGATTGGGGCGTGGCTACTTTAGCAGCTGAGAGATTGGAGCGTGGCTACTGTAGTAAGATAAGTGATTGGGGCGTGGCTACTGTAACAGCTGAGAGATTGGGGCGTGGCTAGTGTAGTAAACTGAGTGATTGGGGCGTGGCTACTGTAACAGCTGAGAGATTGGGCGTGGCTACTGTAGTAAGATGAGTGATTGGGGCGTGGCTACTGTAGCAGCTGAGAGATTGGGGCGTGGCTACTGTAGTAAGATGAGTGATTGGGGCGTGGCTACTGTAACAGCTGAGAGATTGGGGCGTGGCTAGTGTAGTAAACCGAGTGATTGGGGCGTGGCTATTGTAACAGCTGAGAGATTGGGCGTGGCTACTGTAGTAAGATGAGTGATTGGGGCGTGGCTACTGTAACAGCTGAGAGATTGGGCGTGGCTACTGTAGTAAGATGAGTGATTGGGGCGTGGCTACTGTAACAGCTGAGAGATTGGGCGTGGCTACTGTAGTAAGATGAGTGATTGGTGCGTGGCTAGTGTAGTAAACTGAGTGATTGGGGCGTGGCTACTGTAACAGCTGAGAGATTGGGCGTGGCTACTGTAGTAAGATGAGTGATTGGGGCGTGGCTACTGTAACAGCTGAGAGATTGGGGCGTGGCTAGTGTAGTAAGATGAGTGATTGGGGCGTGGCTACTGTAACAGCTGAGAGATTGGGGCGTGGCTAGTGTAGTAAACTGAGTGATTGGGGCGTGGCTATTGTAACAGCTGAGAGATTGGGCGTGGCTACTGTAGTAAGATGAGTGATTGGGGCGTGGCTATTGTAACAGCTGAGAGATTGGGGCGTGGCTAGTGTAATAAACTGAGTGATTGGGGCGTGGCTATTGTAACAGCTGAGAGATTGGGCGTGGCTTCTGTAGTAAACTGAGTGATTGGGGTGTGGCTACTGTAACAGCTGAGAGATTGGGCGTGGCTACTGTAGTAAGATGAGTGATTGGGGCGTGGCTACTGTAGCAGCTGAGAGATTGGGGCGTGGCTACTGTAGTAAGATGAGTGATTGGGGCGTGGCTACTGTAACAGCTGAGAGATTGGGGCGTGGCTAGTGTAGTAAACTGAGTGATTGGGGCGTGGCTATTCTAACAGCTGAGAGATTGGGCGTGGCTACTGTAGTAAGATGAGTGATTGGGGCGTGGCTACTGTAACAGCTGAGAGATTGGGCGTGGCTACTGTAGTAAGATGAGTGATTGGGGCGTGGCTACTGTAGCAGCTGAGAGATTGGGCGTGGCAACTGTAGTAAGATGAGTGATTGGGGCGTGGCTACTGTAGCAGCTGAGTAATTGGTGCGTGGCTAGTGTAGTAAACTGAGTGATTGGGGCGTGGCTACTGTAGCAGCTGAGAGATTGGGGCGTGGCTACTGTAGCAGCTGAGTGATTGGGGCGTGGCTACTGTAGCAGCTGAGAGATTGGGGCGTGGCTACTGTAGCAGCTGAGAGATTGGGGCGTGGCTACTGTAGCAGCTGAGAGATTGGGGCGTGGCTACTGTAGCAGCTGAGTGATTGGGGCGTGGCTACTGTAGCAGCTGAGAGATTGGGGCGTGGCTACTGTAGCAGCTGAGAGATTGGGGCGTGGCTACTGTAGCAGCTGAGTGATTGGGGCGTGGCTACTGTAGCAGCTGAGAGATTGGGGCGTGGCTACTGTAGCAGCTGAGAGATTGGGGCGTGGCTACTGTAGCAGCTGAGAGATTGGGGCGTGGCTACTGTAGCAGCTGAGTGATTGGGGCGTGGCTACTGTAGCAGCTGAGAGATTGGGGCGTGGCTACTGTAGCAGCTGAGAGATTGGGGCGTGGTTACTGTAGCAGCTGAGTGATTGGGGCGTGGCTACTGTAGCAGCTGAGAGATTGGGGCGTGGCTACTGTAGCAGCTGAGAGATTGGGGCGTGGCTACTGTAGCAGCTGAGTGATTGGGGCGTGGCTACTGTAGCAGCTGAGAGATTGGGGCGTGGCTTCTGTAGCAGCTGAGAGATTGGGGCGTGGCTTCTGTAGCAGCTGAGTGATTGGGGCGTGGCTTCTGTAGCAGCTGAGTGATTGGGGCGTGGCTTCTGTAGCAGCTGAGTGATTGGGGCGTGGCTTCTGTAGCAGCTGAGTGATTGGGGCGTGGCTTCTGTAGCAGCTGAGAGATTGGGGCGTGGCTTCTGTAGCAGCTGAGTGATTGGGGCGTGGCTACTGTAGCAGCTGAGAGATTGGGGCGTGGCTACTGTAGCAGCTGAGAGATTGGGGCGTGGCTACTGTAGCAGCTGAGTGATTGGGGCGTGGCCACTGTAGCAGCTGAGAGATTGGGGCGTGGCTACTGTAGCAGCTGAGAGATTGGGGCGTGGCTTCTGTAGCAGCTGAGAGATTGGGTACTGTAGCAGGCGGAGCCAGAAGGTGTTTACCTAGTGGGGGACCATGACCGACATGTTACATGTGAAAAGACATTCAGCTTTGGTTACAGAAGTGCAAGCCAAAATTAATTGCATTTAGACATTCAAAGATTAAAAAGGTCATTAACACGTCAAACTGAACGGGGCATTGGGATGAAACATGCTACAATAACATTCTACTTCAATACAACATCATCATGCACCTGTTCAGAAAGACCATGTCAAAAACGCTTGTGTTCGCTCTAAACAGACTATTAGTTACTCAATTACTTAATCATGCCACATCGCAACACAGCTACAAGTATTCCTAATATGTTGGACCTTTTATTGAAAGTAGCCAGTTTTTACCTGATCAGACATGCCTTCACAATCTCCCGTAAGAGCTGCGATAGGCTAAAGGGCCATTTGCGAATTGGTTTGAAAATGTGGCATTATTTATGCAATTCTACTAGATGCCACTAGTGTCGCATAAACCACACACTTCACCTTTAACTTTACTGGTATCTCTATGAACCTCAGGTTACCATGATGGGCACATTGTGATGCGCTGGTTCTGGGCCGCGGTGGAGCGCTTCAACAATGAGCAGAGGTTGCGTTTGCTCCAGTTCGTGACGGGCACGTCCAGTGTCCCCTATGAGGGATTCGCAGCGCTGAGGGGGAGCAACGGCCTGAGGCGCTTCTGCATCGAGAAGTGGGGAAAGATAACCTCTCTGCCAAGGTATACACTGCATGAGACACTTCATAACCAGGGTTTGAAATGAACACTCGCCAAACACAGGTAAAACTCGACTGTGGCGCTAACGCTGTTTAATCACTGGCTAATTTGGTGTGTTACTTATTATGTTTACTCACTTTGCTGGGGAAGTTCGTGTCAGACAAATCTGCACAAATTTAGTGCATCATGATATATTAAATACAGTGTATTGCACAGAATCGGCTCATATCTGGCTTACATGCACACACACGTCACTACACAACAAATAACGGTGCGCTTGTTCATTTCCATTGAAGCAATAGCGAAGATAAAAAAGCATTTGGATAACAGAAAAGACATTATTGTCCAAAATCCTACATTTTTTTTATTTTCATTGTACTGTATTGATCTGTCCATCTAAAACACATTTGTGGTGAAAAGGGTGAAAGAGGATTTGAGGAGATGCTGGATGACAGGACTTTGTTTGAATAAGAAATAAATGTATGAAATCCAAATTTTATAATATATACGTATATATATATATTATATATATATATATATAACGTTAATCTGTGTAATTTCTTTCTTTTTGTGGGGCTTGTAGAAGTTCTGAATGGCCGGTGAGTGAAAAATTTCATTTCAAACCCTGTTCTTAACCAAATGTTAAGTCTGACATGAAACTTGTCTCCGTTTCTGGGTCCAAATGCTACTCAAAACCCAACAGCAAACAAGAAATGAGTGTTCTGTAGTACTACCGAAAAATCATAATCCTAACCTTTAGAATGAGATGCTCTCATTATACATACAAAAATGTGTATATGCCTCTTTAAAGATGATGTTTTGAATATTATTGGCCTGTTGAGAAGATTTAAAATGTGCATATTTTGCTAAAAGTTTGTTTTGTCAACTTTACCATTACATTACCATTTAGATGACTAGTATATGTGCTTTATTAGAGATGCTACACAGAAAGGCTCAGGATCTCAGAGACCTGGGCGGAATATTAAAAACCAAAGGATTTTTGCCATTATATTCCTCATAGATTACATTTCATGGAAAGAATATTATATCTCATTTTAAAACAAGAATTGATTGAAAGAGTGCTTTTAGATCCTTACATTTCCATTTATATTTGACATTCATACTTCTTTCTCATGTGAAAAGAAACAAAATGAGAGAAGTGAAATGAAAAGCACTGAGCTTAAAGGGATAGTTCACCCAAACATGTAAACTCTGTCAGTAATGACTCTCCCTCATGTTGTTCAAACCCGTGAGACTTTCGTTCATCTTCAGAACACAAATTAAGATATTTTTGATTAAATCTGAGAGCTGGATCACTCCTCCATAGGCTTCTAAGGGATTGTATTCTGTCGGCCCAGAAAGTTATTAAAAACAATGTTAAAATAGTCCGAGTGACGACAGCGGCTCAACCTTAAGTTTATCAAGCGACGAGAATACTTTCTGTGCGCAAAAAAAACACAAAAATAACGACTTTATTCAACTCTTCATCATCTGTGTGGGCCTCAGAGTGAGTTCACGAGCGACACACACACACTCACACACACACACAGAGACACGACGCATGCGTGAGACCTGAGAAGATGACGCTCATGATCATTTGATGGGAAAGTGTGAAAGGTAAGCCCTTCGTTTTACAGCATGAGGCACTTTTACGTTTTCTCGTTGGTTTCTCACGATTCGGACATCCAGGAAATGCACACTTTACAACCACTGTAAATACGACATCGAGACCCGTCTGCGTCATCTTCTCAGTTCTCGCGCTTGCGTTGTGTCTCTGTGTGTGTGTGAGTGTGTGTGTCGCTCGTGAACTCACTCTGAGGCCCACACAGATGATGAAGAGTTGAATAAAGTCATTATTTTTGTTTGTTTTTTGCGCACAGAAAGTATTCTCGTCGCTTGATAAACTTAAGGTTGAGCCGCTGTCGTCACTCGGACTATTTTAACGATGTCTTTACTAACTTTTGGGCCGACAGAATACAATCCCTTAGAAGCCTATGGAGGAGTGATCCAGCTCTCAGATTTCATCAAAAATATCTAAATTTGTGTTCTGAAGATGAACGAAAGTCTCACGGGTTTGAACAACATGAGGGAGCGTCATTACTGACAGAGTTTACATGTTTGGGTGAACTATCCCTTTAAGAGATGTTTTTAGGACATTTTAGGACTTTAACGAACAGATCTTTGTGTGGTCGTCTATAAGCTTAATGTTTTTTTTACCTTCCATGTGCAATTCAATCACATTAAGCCTTTTCATACTTAGACTTGTAAATAAAGCTAACCGAGATGACAGTGTCATCGGTAACACTTTACAATAAGGTTCACTAGTTAAAAGGAACACTCCGACTTTTTGGGACTTTAGCCTATTCACCTTATCCCCCAGAGTTAGATAAGTCCATACATACCTTTTTCATCTCCGTGCGTGCTATAAGTCTGTTTGACGCACCCACCGCTAGCTTAGCTTAGCACAAAGACTGGATGTAAATGGTTGCAGCTAGCATACTAATCCAAATAAGTGACAAAATAACGCAAACATTTTCCTATTTACATGTTGTGATTTGTATAGTCACAGAGTGTACAAAAAAACTACGTCACATGAGACCAGACATATTTTAACCGTATAAATACTGGGAACTATATTCTCTGAAGGCGAAGCACTGCTACTTGGGCGGAGTGATAACCGCAGCACCTGAGACGCGCTCTCTCTGCTCCTCACCACGGCGCGTCTCAGGTGCTGCGGTTATCACTCCGCCCAAGTAGCAGTGCTTCGCCTTCAGAGAATATAGTTCCCAGTATTTATACTGTTAAAATATGTCTGGTCTCATGTGACGTAGTTTTTTTGTACACTCTGTGACTATACAAATCCACAACATGTAAATAGGAAAATGTTTCCGTAATTTTGTCACTTATTTGGATTAGTATGCTAGCTGCAACCATTTACATCCAGTCTTTGTGCTAAGCTAGGCTAGCGGTGGGTGCGTCAAACAGACTTATAGCACGCACGGAGATGAAAAAGGTATGTATGGACTTATCTAACTCTGGGGGATAAGGTGAATAGGCTAAAGTCCCAAAAAGTCGGAGGGTTCCTTTAACTAAACAGCTTCAGAGTTATTGAAATGGTTATATAACTTCTTTCGGGTTGAATGGTGGGCGTCTCGACCCCCCCCCGGTGCCTGTAAGCGAAAAAATCTCACTTGCAACTTCGGTGCGGCGGGCCGCCGTGCTCAGTGTCAGATAGTATCGCGTAATATCAGCTCTCGCGATGTAACATATTCCTTTACGGCAACTGCACACATACACACAGGAATAAGATATAGAGGGATGGAGTTTCTCACACTATCGTCATGGCTGAGCCGGCATATAAGATGCAGAAAGCTAGGAAAGCATTGTCGGAGGAACAGAGAAAGAGGAAACGGCAGACTGACCGAGCGAGGAGTCGGACACGAGCATAGGCATAATTTGCGGGTGTGTTATGTCGAAACTTCTCGCGGCACGGATGTAACGTGACCATTACAAACAAATAAAACATCTCCAGGTAACTCTAGTAGAGCATTCATTTCGTCCGTTTGTTAAATAAGAGGCGATCTGAAATGTGTTATTTTTGAAATCAAGTGACCAAAGTGCTCGTTGCCTCTGCGATCAGTGGTGCAGATTAGTTACAGTGTTCTGTTGTGACGCGCGCCTGAATCCGTTGCGGGGACTGAGAGACTCTCTATATTTGTTACGGTGAAATCACAAAACCTAATGCACAAAAAACATGTCCCTGCTTGAAATACAACCACTAATAAACAATCGGTTTTGATGAGGAAAATAAACTATACTACTAGTACCGACTAGAACCCAGAACCTCTGACACACTTGCAAAAGTTCTTCCTCTGGACCATTAAAATTGTCGGATCTATGTATTTAATCACGTGAAAATTCTCACCACTAACAACATATATTATATCTCATTAAACGACAAATTAAACACAATGTACTATTGTATACTATGTAATAGGCCATGTCACGCTCTGAGTGAGTGGTATTTAAGTACTCCACAGTAACTCTAGGGGTCGCTGTTTGACAAAAACGGGATTCCTGCATAATGCCCCTTTAACATTTACTAATGAACAATACTTCTTCAGTATTAATTAATCTTAGATAATCTTAGATTTCAACATTTACTAACACATGATTAAAATCAAAGGTTTGTATTTGTTAACATTAGTTACTGCACCGTGAACTAACATGAACACACAATGCACAGCTGCATTTTTATTAACATTAACAAAGATTAATAAATACTGTAACAAATGTATTGCTCGCTGTTAGTTCATGTTAGTTAACTGATAAACCTCATTGTAAAGTGTTAGTGTCGTCCTGAAACTGTCATTAGTCCCGGTCCGTCTGGCGAACAGAAGCACTGTGGATCCCAGCCGGGCGGCGTCAGCACTACATGCGTCTCTGCCAGGGTTAGAGCGGCGGGAGTGTGTCACTGTGTGTGTGTGTGTGTGTGTGTGTGTGTGTGTTCAGCGTCGGCAGCCAGAGCTAAATACGGCCAGTGTGACGAGAGGATACAGATGCCTCACTCACATACAGAATTTCACATGCTTTGCTGGGACGAAGATGGGGAAAGTGTGTCAGAAATTCAGTGTTTATACTGTATGTCGCCTGTTTACTCAGAGGCCAGGATGAAATCTCCCTTGACCTTTGACCCCTGTGTCTTCGTCTCCTGCAGGGCTCACACGTGCTTCAACCGTCTGGATCTGCCTCCCTATCCATCGCACACGATGCTGTACGAGAAGCTCCTGACGGCGGTGGAGGAGACCAGCACCTTTGGTCTGGAGTGAAGAAGGGACACTTGGTGGAGAATAGATTTTTTTTTTAATTACTGTAAATAAATTGTTTTTTCAATAACTCAAGCCACAAGAGACTTTTTAAAGATTTTTAAAGTAAATAAATCTGGGCATTTTGTTTTTAAATGACTTGAAATAGCATGTTTCTGCACTAAAATACAAGATATGTAGTACTTTTCTGTATTTGCGGGAGTTACATAATTGCAATAGTGACATTTTATGCATTAGGGGAGAGCGGGGCACAACATAACACTTTTTTGACTTTCTCAGTTATTTTTTCCCGTATTCATTTCTAGTAAAATCATGTGGTTTTGTTCTATTAATACAGTGTTTACTTTTTTCTTGATTTACCCTGAAAGAATGGAAGTGAACTGTGACAACATGCCCCATAGTGGAGTTCATTATAACATCACCATATGACAGATTACTGTTATCTGATCTAATCACTAAATATACAAGACAAACTAAAATATTTTGTCAATACAATACAATTAACTTTTTCATATAAAATAATGGCAATCTTTAAAAATAAACTAATTTTTTAGTTTGACAACAAACACACTGCACAACACAGCATAGTAATAATAATTAATCATTTCTGAACATTGACTCAGTCTTTATTCACCTTTTTCTCATGGTTTCTCAATAGAATTCATAAAAGTATATAATAGAATATCATAGTTCTTCTAATAGCGGCTCATTGTAACCGTGTGACAACATGCCCCGCCTGTGCGACTGAGGTTTAAACCCGGCGAGTGTTTCTGCTGTTACATCAGCACTAATCAACTATTTAATAACAGATATAAGATTAAAATAATATCAGATTTATCTAATGTTAAATAAACACAAAAGACAGATGAAAAATTAGCATAAGTAAAAAATTGACTTTTGCTATGGTTAAATAAATGTTCAGTATCTTTTGACAAATTAAATTAAAATTATTTTCGCATTTTTTCTCTATAGTGTTGCTATGGCAACTAAGTTTCGTCATGCTGGCATGTGTGGAAACTTTAAAACCGTGTGTGTTAGCGTTAGCGTTAGCGTTAGCGTTGGTTTGTGCCCCTCTCGCCCCTATCTCCTTTCTGATTGGCTATTCCCTTAAAATGTGATGAACTGGGATTTTCAGTGCCTGATTATGTTTGAAATGAAATACTAACATATTGCTGTAACACTTTATTTTACAGTGTCATTCTTACATGTACTTACCATATTAATACATGTAAATTATGCATAATAACTTGCAACTAACCCTCAACCAATCCTAGCCTAACCCTATAGTAAAAACATGTAGTTAATTAATATTACTCAGTACTTTTCATAATAACAATGACACCTTAAAATAAAGTGTAACCCATATTGCTTATGAAATACTGCACATTATATACTGTACTTCACACTGCCAGTATTTTATGAAGTTAATGTAGTATGTGAAACATTACACAATATGCAACATATAGCACTTCAAAAGTGCAGTAATATGCAATGCTTATGGCACACATCATTACGCTCTGCATGTTTAATAATTTAGCATGTTATTATCATATCAGAAATAGTTAAATGTGTGAAAATGAAAATTTGTCAGAATGATCTTGGCGCATTGCATTATGGGATACAATACTCCACACAGTGTGCTCTAGATATATAATGTGATGTAAAACATCACCCGGGTGTTGTATGTGTGTGTCGTGCACGTCGTTATGGATGCTGCATAAATAATATGGGTAATATGAGTAGTATGTTATTCCGAACATAACCACTGACCAAACAAGTTTCCTGATCATATCATCGGCTGAACTCCAAACCACAGCAGATTATTTGCTTTCTTATAATCCCTAAACACACACACACACACACACACTGCAGGGTATACAGGTGAAACTCGAAAAATTAGAATATCGAGCAAAAGTTAATTTATTTCAGTAATTCAACTTAAAAGGTGAAACTAATATATTATATAGAGTCATTACATGCAAAGTGAGATATTTCAAGCCTTTATTTGTTATAATTGTGATGATTATGGCTTACAGCTTATGAAACCTTTTCACAATATTCTAATTTCTAATTTGGGGGTTTCATAAGCTGTAAGCCATAATCATCACAATTATAACAAATAAAGGCTTGAAATATCTCACTTTGCATGTAATGACTCTATATAATATATTAGTTTCACCTTTTAAGTTGAAGAATTACTGAAAAAAATGAACTTTTGCACGATTAAACCAAATTAGTGACACTAACATTGATCTAATCCGAACTGTCTGTCTGCAGGGTGTGTGTGGCCACATGAGAAATAACTCTCTAATAGTTTAACTAATGCTTCTTAAAGACAAATCTCTTTATTAGGGATGAGCTTCATATAATAATAATATTAATGACACTGATAATAACATTGGATTCATGCACTATATTTCTCTGAAATGCTTGGAATATATTTAACAAATTTATTAAGACCCCAGCTCCACCTTGTATATTGCAGGTTTATTGTTATTATTAATAAAACAAAAATCTTCTTCTTAATGATGCATATGATTTATCATACAAGTCATACACACATGGGTTGGTTTGTCCCTCATAAGTGTAACCGTAAAACTAAACTTTGAGTCATATTTATAAAATTACTGCAAAAAATTACTTTTTTATTATTAATATGTATGCAATATCTTAAGTGGTGCTTTTTTATTTGCATTTGTGTTGGACACTCTCTGATAATCACAGTCGTCATGTCAGGAGCATTTACTGCATGCAGGCTTTATGATAGTGTGTATCGTTGCATTTATCGTCATGAACTCTGAAGCCGTTCCCCTGACAGAAGAATCTGTGTATTAAACACATACTATCAAGCGTAACATGTTTTACTTCTTGACAGAGATTGTGAAATGACTATCTGACCGTTTGCTGTTGTACAATGCTCAGTCGATGATGTTATAACGATGCATTTTTATCATTTTTTATTTGTTGGCAGTTTTGTATTTTATATTCTTTTTGTATTTGAGTTCAATATAAATTCATGAAATTGCATATGAAAACTCTTTACTTGCTATGAAAATTGAAAATGTAAATATAAATATTTATGAATACTAATTACTGTATATCAGCCTAATTTCCTGATGTCAATTTGTTCGAGATGAACAGACTTTGCTTTTGCCCCAAATTGTTGTACATAAATGTCAATAAACAATCACTTTGTTGAATGTTGTATGCATTAGCCTAATTATGTCCACTTTTGTGGAGAGTTGCTACAAAACAATACATTCATAAATACTCAAGTTCAAGCACTAGAGGGCCTCACTCGCTCCAGTGTTTGGAAGAATCCCATCAACAAGCACTCTTCAGTGTGTGTGTGTGTGTGTGTGTGTTTTAATGGGATATAAAACATATAGCCTATATTAAATCGCACAGAATAAGAGCAAAATCTCATAATAAAACATAGGGTGTTTATTATCAGAAAAGGTGCACATTTATTGCAATGACACGACAATAAGTTTTAATGTCTGAATTAAACTCACCAAACGATTTTTTTTTTTAAATGCATGATTAGATTTAAGAATTAAGAATAAAAGCCCGTATTACGTCCTCATTAACTAGGTAAACGTGTATGTATAAATAATGCATAAATTCAGATTACAGTCGCTTCATGTATAAACATTCAACGAATTTATGAGAGAACATTATGAGAGAACATATGTCCTCTCATAATACGCCCAAAATCAGTCTTTTTATAACTGTAAGAGTAATTTTATCAATCAATCAATAGCTCGTCTCTTATTGGTTAAATGTCATTCAAGGAGAACCTCCTCCCGCCCATCGGCAAGTGCTTGATCGTGATTGGTGGAAAGGCCTGTCAATCACGTCCGTTGCCCCGGCAACTGGAGTCCGAGAAGCAGTTTGACTTCAGTTACTCAGAAGCAGGAGCGAGCTGAGGAGGAAAGCTGTTCTCATCACAGCCTGAACATTAAACTCACTCAGGAGGACTTTTAACCGAAGATGAAAGTATCAACAGTTTATATTTTAGACACGTTTCCATATTCGGTCTAAATTCAGCGAGATAAACTGTTTTATTAAGCGAGGTAGAGTGATAGTATTCGGTTCACTGTATAAAGTGGACTGGGCTTGCAGGTAAAAAAAAACAGGTATAAGTACAGAGATAAAACAGATCAGCAGCCGTTATGATTCCCGAATGTCCACGAACGAGCGAGTCCAGAAGCCGTGTTCGGTGTGAATCGGGTCAGAACCGGTCCGGGTTACTGTGCGAGATCCGAACCGCGATCAGGAGCGAGCCGTTCACCGAGCGCTATGACGTCATCCCCGGGAGAGAGCTCGGCAGGTGAGACACTACTTCCGTTAATATGTACATTTTGTATACTACTAAAGTTCGTAAGATAATAATAAAAATAAAAAAAACATTGTAAAAAAAATGTCTTCCGTCTTAAACTGTCTAACTGTCTACCTGACTGTGTTTGTGTCAGTCAAACCAGAAGTTGTGGTTTTTAATCTGATGCACGTGCATATATATATAATAAAATTTCCCTGAAAAGGTTTAATTGTGCCTTTTTTGGATTCATAAGTATTAATGTTGTCTTCTAATTGGTACCTGGTGCTTTTAGTAAGTGCTAAAGCCACGAATAAATTCTCGAGAAATGTTTTTGCCATGCATGCTATAAGTGTCTGGGTAATATACAGTATATGTGGATTGAAAATGTCTAAAGATTCCCTGTGCATTCTTATATGGTTCTGCCAGTGCATGCAGTGCAATCAATGTAATGTTGCAAAAAGTGTGATGCATGACTTAAAATACATGATTTTGCATTGCTTTGCCGTTTAGATGTCTTTCAGATGCATTGATCTGCTCCTGTGAGAGACATTTAATGAAACACCCTATAAACTTTGGCATGCAGTGCAAGTGCATTAATGTACTCAAGCTGGATCACATAATGGGAAAACATTTGATGGCACTAGCATGGATGCCAGGGCGCAGTGGTTTTTAAGCCATACAGGGCACATTTGTTGGCGGTGCTCCTTTGCCAAGTCTCTGTAGGAGTTCAACGCTATGAAAACACTGCTCTGATTTCACTGTTACTCTTATTTGTACCCAGGATATGCAATGCAAGCACAAAAAGATTTCAGCATGTGTATTATTTTACGCCTAATGCAGCACAGCTAGCTTTAATTTCTCCATACCAACGAAGTTCTGCTTGAGATGCATGGCTAATCCATAAACGGGACATTTACTGTAGCTTTTGCATGAGGGACTGAAGTTTGAACTCAAGCTGATGTTAAGTGTGAAGTACAAGTAACCAAAATACAAGTAATACAAAAAAAAAAGTCTTTTTTTTTTAAATAGTTTGTTAATTTTTCAATGCTCCCAGAATTATGTTGTATTAGTCACACAAGACAAACTCTCGGACATGTAATATCAGCCGGCTATCTGATCCGTTGGTTGGCAAAACACATCAGGATTAATGGACAGAAGTTTGGAAGTCTGGATGTCTGCCACGACCCGTTCAAGATGAAAAGGCAAGAGATAGGACAAATCGGTGACTAGTTCACTTGAAGCATGTTCTGCCAATCTCTCCATCTGCTTCCTTAAACTCGAATAGCTTGGGATTTCAGGGATGTCATTGGTTGTTATTTTGATGGCTATGCTCATAGAGAACAGTCTTCAGTGATTGATTTCAGTGGCTGGCAAAAGGGTAATGATTCTGATTTCCATCCTGATAAAGAATATCTGCAGCACAGTTTATTTGTAACTGATTTCGCAGATAATTTGTTTCGTACTAAAAATGTATTTTTCATCCATGTTGTTCGGTTAGCTCTGCTGGTGGATGTCGTTGTACAGAAAGAATGTTGTGACGGTTGGTCGGTGTGGTATTAGCCCCGCCCCTCCTCCACTGTGATTGGACGGCTGGGTAAAAAGTGACAGTGATGAGCACTGTGTTTTACCCAAAGTTGAACATTCTTCAACTCTCGACGACCAGTAAAAAACCCAGAGCGCTTCAGCGTAAAAAAACGCTCAGCGCCTTGTTACGCTCATGGCGTTTTAAAAACTCGGCGCTCCCGTTAAAAACACTTGAAAAAATACGCCAGCCGCGTGAAAAAACGCTTTGGTGGGCACACGGCCTTACTGTACGTACACACCGCCGCCAACTTGAGCAGCAAAGAAGCTCTGGCCGCCCTGTCAAGGACGCTTGTCAAAAAGGACAGGGAAGCTTGTTGACGCTTTGGCCGCTCTGACGTAGTAGTTCGATCATGGGAGACGAGAAATCTCACAATATGAAATATAAACAGAAAAAACAAGCAATACATTGACACTAGAAACCTTTTATAATTTTTATAACCGTTTTGGTCACATTTGGTCAGGAAAAAAAAGAATAGGCCTAATTAGCTATTATTATAATTTAGTGCTGCCGCGATTAGTCGACTTAGTCGACGTAATCGACCATGCAAATTAGTCGACGCCAATTTTTTTAGTCGACGTGTCGTTTTACTATTGACCACATATTTATTTTTGGTCTCCCGTCTCAAACGGCTCACTGTAATTCACCTCCACACACCAGTCTGTGCGATGTGCGCGCCCTGCTGGTTAATCTGCCATCCTCTTCCTTCCCCCTCCCCCGCCTTCACTGCTTTGATATGAAAAATTGCGGAGGCAGGTGACGGTGCTTTCACACTGGGCTCGTTTGCTGCGGTCCGAGCCCGCGCGCGATTGTTCCCGGCGCCCCAGCAGCGTTGGTCTGGTTTCACACTCAACTTAATTCTACCGAACCCTGGTGTGTTTGCGTGCATCTTACGCAATCGCAAACGTACACGGCGCATGATAGAAAACAGAACGCGGGTCAATATATATATATATTTTAATTAATTCTGTGCTATTATGCGCAGCTGAGTGAACAACACAGGTGCGTGTGTCGCATAAGGTGGCCTTCTGCTGCTTGCAAATGGACTCTTTTGAGGAGACACTTTTCCAAATGTGTTGCCCTGATTCCACGGGCTAAGCGCGAATACACTGCAGACTCGCTCTCGCTCGTATCCAAGGTAAATCATCAACACTATCATCCCTTACAAGTGTTTTATTTAACTAAATACATAATCAGCTAAAACGCGCACCCGAGTCCGTGTTGCTTTCACATTCACGCGAACCGCGGCACGGGCCCGGCATGCACGCAAGTGTAAACGAGAGCTGCATATCTGCGTGCCTGCCTGCTTTCAGCGCGATTTATTATAAGGCAGAGCTAAGCATAGTAGGCTAGTCTAGACTCTTTCAATTCAATTCCAATTTATTTGTATAGCGCTTTTCACAATACATATTGTTTCAAAGCAGCTTTACCTAAAATGCATGAGTGCATCTACTTTAGCCTACAATTCACAGTGATGTTATCAGTTATGCATTTCAGAAATGTACATATAAAAATGTACAGTAAGCTAATGTATTAATTTAAGGCAGAACAAAGAGCTAATTTAAGTAATGAATACATGCATGTTTGTTAATAGAGGATTAGATTAGGACTCTGACTAATGGTATAGCCTAATGGAAATGCAGATACTTATGCTTAGATTGTTAATACATAATGTTTTTCAACAGGTGACATTTTATATTTTGGCCCTTCAGTTCAAAATAAAATGGACACAACGAAATGACAAACAAGGTTTTTTTTTTAATTAGTCGTTTAGATTAGTCGACTAATCGAAAAATTAGTCGAAAGATTAGTCGTTAGAAAATTAGTCGTTAGTGGCAGCACTATTATAATTATTATTATTTGCATCTAGTGCAATTGGTCAAATCGGTGTTACCGTGAGCAAATTAATTGCATTCCCGCTTAAACCGAGCGTTCGGAAATATTTCCAATAAAAGTTGCGGTCATCCTCAAATGTGTATCAGCGGGTCATTATGGATCATCGCGAAGTTGTTGTGTTTGGTGCTACTGTATTGTATTTGCGGAGAAGACTAATGTTCTCGGAACTAATGTTTTGGTAGGAACGAAAGTTTACATCGTATGTTTCTCCGGAAGCTGGCGCGAAGGACGTCTATGTTCCGATTGGTTGCTGGCGTTTTGCCGCTGAACCGCGTCATAGCTCATTACCATAAAGTTGAGCATCTTTCAACTTTCTGATTGACGCTCCGGTCGCCCAAAATGCGACGCCGATGGATTTGACGCTCCTTGCAGCCGAGAGAAGCTTCCATTGAAAATGAATGACTTCCGGTAACTTTGGAAGCTCAAGTCGGCGGCGGTGTGTACGTACGTCGTACAGTTAGAGTCTAATTAGCCCAAATAGTCTTACACAAGGACAACAGCTGGCTGTACCTGATGTCTCGCAAGACTGACGAGTGTTTGAGGAAATATCATTGACCGTTAGTAGAGTAGTTTTGTTTTGTTTAGACCAGATTATTTTGTATTATTATAAAACGCTCATGCACTAAAGTTATAATTCAGACCCAATCACTGCTGAAATTGGATAAGCTTATCTTATCTTTACCGATAACCGATAATTCTTTGTATTTGAATTTGTATTAATAATATTAGCCAAATTTTGATATAATATTTTAGAGCCGATTACAAAAACAAGTCTCCCATTAAAAGCCATGTCACAAGCACACAATTATAATGTTATGAAGCCGATATGTCAGACTTGCGCTGCACATTGAACAGCAAAAAACACACAAAACACATCTAAAACACATCTAAAACACGTCTAAGACACATCTAAAACACGTCTAAGACACATCTAAGACACATCTAAAACACATCTAAAACACATCTAAAACGCATCTAAGACACGTCTAAAACGCATCTAAGACACGTCTAAAACACGTCTAAAACACGTCTAAAACACATCTAAGACACGTCTAAAACACATCTAAGACACGTCTAAAACACATCTAAGACACATCGAAGACACATCTAAGACACGTCTAAGACACATCTAAGACACGTCTAAAACACATCTAAGACACGTCTAAAACACATCTAAGACACATCTAAGACACGTCTAAAACACGTCTAAAACACGTCTAAAACACGTCTAAGACACGTCTAAAACACATCTAAGACACGTCTAAGACACGTCTAAAACACGTCTAAGACACGTCTAAAACACGTCTAAAACGCGTCTAAGACACGTCTAAGACACATCTAAAACACGTCTAAGACACATCTAAAACACATCTAAAACACATCTAAAACGCATCTAAGACACGTCTAAAACGCATCTAAGACACGTCTAAAACACGTCTAAAACACGTCTAAAACACATCTAAGACACGTCTAAAACACATCTAAGACACGTCTAAAACACGTCTAAGACACGTCTAAAACACATCTAAGACACGTCTAAGACACGTCTAAAACACGTCTAAGACACGTCTAAAACACGTCTAAAACGCGTCTAAAACACGTCTAAAACACGTCTAAGACACGTGTCGGATCAGAACCAGTCCTCCTCCACTGTGCTTCGGGAACACCCAGTCGTGTCGGATCAGAACCAGTCCTCCTCCACTGTGCTTCGGGAACACCCAGTCGTGTCGGATCAGGACCAGTCCTCCTCCACTGTGCTTCGGGAACACCCAGTCGTGTTGGATCAGAACCAGTCCTCCTCCACTATGCTTCGGGAACACCCAGTCGTGTCGGATCAGAACCAGTCCTCCTCCACTGTGCTTCGGGAACACCCAGTCGTGTCGGATCAGGACCAGTCCTCCGCCACTGTGCTTCGGGAACACCCAGTAGTGTCGGATCAGAACCAGTCCTCCTCCACTGTGCTTCGGGAACACCCAGTCGTGTCGGATCAGGACCAGTCCTCCTCCACTGTGCTTCGGGAACACCCAGTCGTGTCGGATCAGAACCAGTCCTCCGCCACTGTGCTTCGGGAACACCCAGTCGTGTCGGATCAGAACCAGTCCTCCTCCACTGTGCTTCAGGAACACCCAGTCGTGTCGGATCAGAACCAGTCCTCCTCCACTGTGCTTCGGGAACACCCAGTCGTGTCGGATCAGAACCAGTCCTCCTCCACTGTGCTTCGGGAACACCCAGTCGTGTCGGATCAGAACCAGTCCTCCTCCACTGTGCTTCGGGAACACCCAGTCGTGTCGGATCAGAACCAGTCCTCCTCCACTGTGCTTCGGGAACACCCAGTCGTGTTGGATCAGAACCAGTCCTCCTCCACTGTGCTTCGGGAACACCCAGTCGTGTCGGATCAGGACCAGTCCTCCTCCATTGTGCTTCGGGAACACCCAGTCGTGTTGGATCAGAACCAGTCCTCCTCCACTGTGCTTCGGGAACACCCAGTCGTGTCGGATCAGAACCAGTCCTCCTCCACTGTGCTTCGGGAACACCCAGTCGTGTCGGATCAGAACCAGTCCTCCTCCACTGTGCTTCGGGAACACCCAGTCGTCTCGGATCAGAACCAGTCCTCCTCCACTGTGCTTCGGAAACACCCAGTCGTGTCGGATCAGAACCAGTCCTCCTCCACTGTGCTTCGGGAACACCCAGTCGTGTCGGATCAGGACCAGTCCTCCTCCACTGTGCTTCGGGAACACCCAGTCGTGTCGGATCAGAACCAGTCCTCCGCCACTGTGCTTCGGGAACACCCAGTCGTGTCGGATCAGAACCAGTCCTCCTCCACTGTGCTTCAGGAACACCCAGTCGTGTCGGATCAGAACCAGTCCTCCTCCACTGTGCTTCGGGAACACCCAGTCGTGTCGGATCAGAACCAGTCCTCCGCCACTGTGCTTCGGGAACACCCAGTCGTGTCGGATCAGGACCAGTCCTCCTCCACTGTGCTTCGGGAACATTCCAGTCATGTCGGATCAGGACCAGTCCTCCTCCACTGTGCTTCGGGAACATTCCAGTCGTGTCGGATCAGAACCAGGCCTCCGCCACTGTGCTTCGGGAACACCCAGTCGTGTTGGATCAGAACCAGTCCTCCTCCACTGTGCTTCGGGAACACCCAGTCGTGTCGGATCAGGACCAGTCCTCCTCCACTGTGCTTCGGGAACACCCAGTAGTGTCGGATCAGAACCAGTCCTCCTCCACTGTGCTTCGGGAACACCCAGTCGTGTCGGATCAGGACCAGTCCTCCTCCACTGTGCTTTGGGAACACCCAGTCGTGTCGGATCAGGACTAGTCCTCCTCCGCTGTGCTTCGGGAACACCCAGTCGTGTCGGATCAGAACCAGGCCTCCGCCACTGTGCTTCGGGATCACCCAGTCATGTCGGATCAGGACCAGTCCTCCTTCCACTGTGCTTCGGGAACACCCAGTCGTGTCAGATCAGAACCAGTCCTCCGCCACTGTGCTTCGGGAACACCCAGTCGTGTCGGATCAAGACCAGTCCTCCTCCACTGTGCTTCGGGAACACCCAGTCGTGTCGGATCAGGACCAGTCCTCCTCCACTGTGCTTCGGGAACACCCAGTCGTGTCGGATCAGAACCAGTCCTCCTCCACTGTGCTTCGGGAACATTCCAGTCGTGTCGGATCAGGACCAGTCCTCCTCCACTGTGCTTCGGGAACACCCAGTCGTGTCGGATCAGGACCAGTCCTCCTCCACTGTGCTTCGGGAACACCCAGTCGTGTCGGATCAGGACCAGTCCTCCTCCACTGTGCTTCGGGAACACCCAGTCGTGTCGGATCAGGACCAGTCCTCCGCCACTGTGCTTCGGGAACACCCAGTCGTGTCGGATCAGGACCAGTCCTCCTCCACTGTGCTTTGGGAACACCCAGTCGTGTCGGATCAGGACCAGTCCTCCGCCACTGTGCTTCGGGAACACCCAGTAGTGTCGGATCAGAACCAGTCCTCCTCCACTGTGCTTCGGGAACACCCAGTCGTGTCGGATCAGGACCAGTCCTCCTCCACTGTGCTTCGGGAACACCCAGTCGTGTCGGATCAGAACCAGTCCTCCGCCACTGTGCTTCGGGAACACCCAGTCGTGTCGGATCAGAACCAGTCCTCCTCCACTGTGCTTCAGGAACACCCAGTCGTGTCGGATCAGAACCAGTCCTCCTCCACTGTGCTTCGGGAACACCCAGTCGTGTCGGATCAGAACCAGTCCTCCGCCACTGTGCTTCGGGAACACCCAGTCGTGTCGGATCAGAACCAGTCCTCCTCCACTGTGCTTCGGGAACATTCCAGTCATGTCGGATCAGGACCAGTCCTCCTCCACTGTGCTTCGGGAACATTCCAGTCGTGTCGGATCAGAACCAGGCCTCCGCCACTGTGCTTCGGGAACACCCTGTCGTGTTGGATCAGAACCAGTCCTCCTCCACTGTGCTTCGGGAACACCCAGTCGTGTCGGATCAGGACCAGTCCTCCTCCACTGTGCTTCGGGAACACCCAGTAGTGTCGGATCAGAACCAGTCCTCCTCCACTGTGCTTCGGGAACACCCAGTCGTGTCGGATCAGGACCAGTCCTCCTCCACTGTGCTTCGGGAACACCCAGTCGTGTCGAATCAGGACCAGTCCTCCTCCACTGTGCTTCGGGAACACCCAGTCGTGTCGGATCAGGACTAGTCCTCCTCCGCTGTGCTTCGGGAACACCCAGTCGTGTCGGATCAGAACCAGGCCTCCGCCACTGTGCTTCGGGATCACCCAGTCATGTCGGATCAGGACCAGTCCTCCTTCCACTGTGCTTCGGGAACACCCAGTCGTGTCAGATCAGAACCAGTCCTCCGCCACTGTGCTTCGGGAACACCCAGTCGTGTCGGATCAAGACCAGTCCTCCTCCACTGTGCTTCGGGAACACCCAGTCGTGTCGGATCAGGACCAGTCCTCCTCCACTGTGCTTCGGGAACACCCAGTCGTGTCGGATCAGAACCAGTCCTCCTCCACTGTGCTTCGGGAACATTCCAGTCGTGTCGGATCAGGACCAGTCCTCCTCCACTGTGCTTCGGGAACACCCAGTCGTGTCGGATCAGGACCAGTCCTCCTCCACTGTGCTTCGGGAACACCCAGTCGTGTCGGATCAGGACCAGTCCTCCGCCACTGTGCTTCGGGAACACCCAGTCGTGTCGGATCAGGACCAGTCCTCCTCCACTGTGCTTTGGGAACACCCAGTCGTGTCGGATCAGGACCAGTCCTCCGCCACTGTGCTTCGGGAACACCCAGTCGTGTCGGATCAGGACCAGTCCTCCGCCACTGTGCTTCGGGAACACCCAGTCGTGTCGGATCAGGACCAGTCCTCCACCATCGACCGTGGACGTCGGCCAAGCGCTTTAGATCTGCAGATTCGCCCTGAGATATTTGATGGGAAGAGTTCCATGTAAAATTATAAGTGTATTTTTTTTTTAAACATTTGGGCGACATTGAACGTGCCAAGTTTCTTAATGACGTGTCACAGACTCGTTAATGGCAGTCTGCCATTTACAATTTGCTGGTGTTAAAAAGATGTAATTTTAAACCCCTAAATTAACTGAAATGCATGCCACTTATGGTATGCATTGATTTATTATAGAAGCTGTGCAACTGTGATTTTCCAGAACACTAAGTTAAAGGGGCGGTTGATTATGATTTCACTTGTTTAACTTTAGTTTGTGTGTAATGTTGCTGTTTGAGCATAAACAACATCTGCAAAGTTTGGGGAGATATTTTCTTTTACTGAAATCACATTTTAGGGACTACAACAAACGGTTGGTAGGGACTACAATGAGCTTCTTCACGGGTTAGTGACATCACTAACCCTAAAATGTACATAAACCCCGCCCCCGGGAACGCCATTTATAGATTATCATGGCAGAATATGCTAATCAATGACTAGAAAGCCTAGAAAGACATAAAAGGCTAAAAGGTTTTGAAGTTTTCATTGCGTGTGTGTGAGAGCTCTTGAAGCTCCGCCCCCTGTGCCGGGAACAGCAGCTCATTTGCATTTAAAGGGACACACACAAAAATGGCGTGTTTTTGCTAACCCTCAAAAGTGACAATTTTAACATGCTATAAAAAATGATCTGTGTGATATTTTGAGCTTAAACTTCACACACACTCTGGGGACATCAGAGACTTATTTTACATCTTGTGAAAGGGGAATTATAGGACCCCTTTAAAAGGCATAAAATTTGGCATTTGAAGGCATAAAATTGTTTGTTCGATCTTCCACAGTTCAGCTTTAGTGTTGAGCTCTGTGAATCCTTGTTATCTTTTAATTAAGGTCGTACATTTGTGAGGGATGTGTTTGCTGTGTATAAATGGATGACACCACAGTCTCACTGTTGTCTTAAGCCACATGTCATCAGCTGAGAATCTCTCACCCTTCTTTCAGAAACCTCAGGGGTTTCTGGGTGAGTTCTGCCGCTTGATTGGCGGATCTGTGCTGTGCGATTTATATATTTTTTTCCCTTTGTGTTTCCCAGTCTTTTCTGCTCTCTTTCCCAGAGAATCCCGGCTCTAACAGCCGAGTGGGATACCATGACATCATTGCCGTGCCATTCATGTTGTATGGGTCTAAAAGGCAACATCTGCTCCATGGAAACAGTGTCATGTGAAAGCCAAGTGTGTTATTGAAGCCCTTATAGTGCTTGAGTGTCCGAAAGAGGCGATGATGATGATCTGAGTGCCAGTGTAAATTTCCTGTCCCACGAATGTCTATATACCAACTATATTTTGCCAACTTTCTAGAACAAAGCCCTAAAGTATTCAACTTTGACATGAATGATATGCCAAATTGTGCTATTGCTTTCCTAAGGAAGTCAATTAAGTGGGTTTGCGTACAAACGCCCATGCAAATAATCTGCCGACGGACGTGTAATGACTTGAAGGGGTATCGCTGGGTGAGTTTGGATGACGAATGCCTGGAAATCATAATTTTAAATCAAAACACAACATAACAAAAACTCCAATAGGGTTACATAGAATCTCATAGAATCGTGGCGACCGCTTAGCAACAATGGTGGATTCTGATTGGCTGTTTTTATCGTTCATCCTCTGGGAAAAAAAAATCGGTTTGAAAGTGATTCCTACGATTTCATTTCTCTGTCGTTATCATTATAGTTTATACCTTTATCGTTATAGTTATCATCCTTGGTGTGAATGGGTCTTTATTCCATGTAATGTTTAATGTTTCTTGAAACTGGGGTAATGGTGTTTGTCAGAGCATGTCATTTGTTTGTCTGCACTAAGGCATGGCAAGCAGACCAGATCTGTTTTCTGCATAATTGCCACTGTTTGACAAAAGCGAGGTGCTGAAAGGGCCTAGTCAGGTCCAAGAAAACACCGTAAAGGCTTTCGGATGAGGTAATGCTCTTTCCTTAGACGTTAAGAAAATATCTGTCTCTGCTCCGGGTCACATGTCAGAGTTCATTATTCCTCCATGTCTCAGACACAGAACAAACAGGCCTCAGCTTTCAATCCAGGAGGTGTGTGTGTGTGTGTGTGTGTGTGTGTGTGTGTGTGTGTGTGTGTGTGTGTGTGTGTGTGTGTGTGTGTGTGTGTGTGTGTGTGTGTGTGTGTGTGTGTGTGTGTGTGTGTGTGTGTGTGTGTGTGTGTGTGTGTGTGTGTGTGTGTGTGTGTGTGTGTGTGTGTGTGTGTGTGTGTGTGCTGATGGGACATGTGTGTTGTTTCTGTTAGAGCTTTTGCTCCTGTACGAGTGCCTGCTGATGCTAATTACCTGCGCCCTCTCTAGGTGTGTGTGTGTGTGTTAGCAGCTCCAATTACCTCACACACATGCACCGAAAATAAAAGGTTAAACGTTTTTGAAATTTTCAAAGATGGAGAGACTCTAGAACAAGTGACAACATGTAGAAGCAACAGGACATTTCTGAATGGTTAGTTGATGTGGAGTTAACTATCTAGTCATTGATTAGCATATTCTGTCATGATAATCTATAAATCGTGTTCCGGGGGCGGGGTTTATGTAAATTTTAGGGTTTGTGATGTCACTAACCCGTGAAGAAGATCGTGTAGTCCCTACCACCCGTTTGTTGTAGTCCTTAAAGCCATTTCTGTAGAAGAAAATGAAAATATCTCCCTTTGCTTTGAACTTTGAGCGTCGTAACTTTGCAGATGTTGTTTATGCTCAAATAGCAATATTACACACTAACTACAGTTAAACAATTTAAATCATAATCAACCGCCCTTTTAATGCTGCCCTCAGAAAACCAGCACGTTCCCCCCCCGAGTAACACTGAAACGGGTGTTTAGCTCACTCGGCAGAAAATAAAGTGCCGCTGCCCTCATATAACACATGCATTAAGTGAAGTGTAGCATGACAGAAAGCACACGGGGAAAAGCAGTTCGCGGCCTCCTTTGAGGACTGTAAAGTATGAAGCCGATGGAGCTAATGTCTTTCACAGCACAGTCCATCCCAGATTTACTTTGCTTTAAACAAAACAATCCCTTATGATGAGAAGTGATGTTACCGATGATGACTGTGATTTATAGAAATAAAGCAACCAGAAGTCATGCATTTTTAATAAGAGTCGTAACTTGCGTCAGAGACCAATGGAGATGCGACAGATTCAAGAGATCAACTTTATGGAAAAGCAAACACTGTGCAGAGACGAGGGCTGCACTGTATTAGCTGACAAAACAGCACTGTTATACTTTAAAAAATAAATGTATTGTGTTATTAAAGAGCACCTAATACCCAATCACAACACACTGCTCCAGCCGACCAATCAGAGCACAGTGTGCTTTTCAGGAGGAGGGGCTTCATAGAGACAGGAAGTAAACAGAGCGTTACTGACAGACTGGGAAGAGAGGAGCCGCAACAATGGAGAATATGAGGAGAATAATCAACATTCAAGCAGGAAAACCTGTTCTAGTAGAGCCTGGAACTACATCAAGACTTCAATAATGCAGGAATTTTCAACAGATAACTTATAAAATAAAGATATATCTTTCTTGAATGATTGTTTATTTTGTTAAAAATAAATATAGGCTGATTGAAAAAAAAAAACAGAGAAAATTTCAGCTTTTTTTTTTTACTCTGAAGACTTTTTTTTACTCTGAACTACTATTTTAGGGTTGTTAATTTCACACTCTTTACAGGAACCAACTCAAAACTCTTTCAGTATTCGCAGAAAGTGACTAAGATAAGGTTCTGTAGAGGAAGTGTTGTTGATTTACTTTCATTCTGAATCCGTGATGTCACGTCTAGTAAACAAAAGCTCAGAGACTCGAGAGGATTAAGGTATTTACCTCAGATTGCCCATGTTGTGCTCTTGCCTTATACCAAATATCCAAGTTCAAAGTCATACTACCCTTAAAGTCGCCATGTAATCAAAGTTAACCATTCTTATTTTTTGGAATATTGCAATATTTTTTATAAACAATTTATCTGTGCAGATCATTATTTTATTTTACATTCATGTTCCTGGTAATGTTGAATGAGAATCAGTTCCTCTTGCAGCTTCTCTTCTCTGATGATGTGGGCGGGGCTATAACCTGTCACTCACATGAGCTCAGCCAATAGCAAACCACAACCATCCAATCAATTCCACATGGACACAATCAAGCCCCGCCCACATTTGTTCTTGTTCCAGAAGCGTTTCACTCAGATATGCATCACAATAGGGTAAAAAGACTAGCTAAATAGCTAGTTATTGGGTCTCTTTCTTTGCAAATGTTAATCTGAAATCGTATTCGTGTCCAGATGGTCTTTGGGTGTGTCTTTGTGTCGTCTGCCCTCTTATAACTGGAAAATGGTGATTTGTATCTTAAGAAGACTTGAAGTTAGTCTTTTCTTGGTGACTGTACGCATATAGTTGAACTTTTTGTGTATTTTCTGAATTTGGGCTATAGACAGACTGATGGCATTTTGTTGAATTGTTTCTCCATAGTCAGTATTCTCTTGCACTATTGCCATCCTTGTCATTTTTACACATTGTCCAAATAGACAATGGGTTTGCTGTAAGAATTTGTATGACTCGTGACATCGTCCCAATGTGATTTAAAGGTAAAATACTGTAATGCTTGACAAACGGGCTCATTGACATTGAGTGCACTCAGAACTGGAATGCATATATTGAATTCAATGTCTGGTTTTGTATGGTCGAAAGCAGTCACCGTGATTTTGCCAAGTAAGACATGGTCCTGGATCGACATTCCTGTCCCAAAATGTAGTCCTTACCCAATCCCTACCCCTAAATCTAACCCTACCCATAAGTTTTCCCTAAAATCAGAGGGTAATGATTGGTGAATAACACTGATGTTTAAGTACTTCACCCTGGTTCTAAGCCTAAACTCTGATTGGCTGATTGGAAAGTTGATCCATGATCAACAAAGATGTTGATCCAGGAACATGTGGTACTTGGTGAAATCACGTTCACCGGTCGAAAGCGTATGCATTTAAACCCTCTTTTTTTGTACCAAGTATGAGTAATGTTCACAGCTTCTCCATAACTTTCTATCTTACAAGTTGGCCGACTGCTGACCATATAAACCCTATTCTCACACAGACCGACCATCTGCTCTTGATATGGACGCTATTTCACATAAACCGTGACCCTGCCGTCAACCCTCGTCCCGCACACATGAAAGCCATTGCATTCGGGCTGTTTGTGCGAGTCCTCAGACTCTGGAAATGTGCTCATTTTAAAAGACACCAAAGTCTCCAAATCACAGTCTGCATCTCCAGCACTCAACTTCGGTCAACCGCGGAGCACTTTCTGAATGCCATTCAATAATAGAAGTCATATTTAACACGACATCTGCACCACATCATGGCGAGAGTGCGACCTGAAAAAATTGGTCACTGGTAAAATTTCATTTGTAAATGATCCGCTCACGTCGTGAGCTGTTGTCACGATTAGTTACAGTCTCGTGCGACATCCGTTGAAGTTCTCAGAAACCAAAGTATTCAAAGCCTTCCGCCTCAAAGCAGCAGCGGGGACCGATGGGCTCTCCAAAGCTGCGGCCGGGCGACCGGAGGCCTCTGGGGTGCCAGGTATTATGTGAGGAGCTTAGAGTTTCTTTATCACATTCCCCCGTGGCATTCGTGTTTTAAGAAGCCGGGCAGATTAACGCAACACCATGGTAATGGAGGTATGCCAAGCCATGCAGTCAAGGGCAGTAAAAGCCTATTAGGTTTTCAAAGGAGCGGAAGGTACTTTAGTGTTTCTGAATCGGCCTCAATCAGAGTGATCACGACACTGTTGGGATTTTAATGAATGCTGGATTCTGAGTCAATCTTCAACAATGTCTTACAATGTCTTCTTACTGTCATGTATAGTTGCAGTCTTTGTTTGAAGACTTAAAGTACTCCAGATGCAAGGTCACGTTTTTATTTTTATTATTAGTAGTCATGCATACCATCAACCTATTAGTTAGGCAAGTGACTTATGATGTAGGGATGCATCACATACCATATAGGATATTGCATGGGATCAGATTTCCCAGAGGACCGTTGAGTTTGCTGAACATTACTCATACTTGGTCCAAAAAAGAGGGTTTAAATGCATTTATGCTTTCGACCATACAAAACCAGACATTGAATTCAAGATAAAGACCATACAGGTGAAACTGGAAAAATTAGAATATCGTGCAAACGTTCATTTATTTCAGTAATTCAACTTAAAAGGTGAAACTAATATAGACTCATTACATGCAAAGTGAGATATTTCAAGTCTTTATTTGTTATAATTGTGATGATTATGGCTTACAGCTTATGAAAACCCCAAATTCAAAATTAGAATATTGTGTAAAGGTTTTCATATCTGTAAGCCATAATCATACAAATTAAGTTTTGCCCGATATTCAAATTTTTCTAGTTGTATTAGAATATGCATTCCAGTTCTGAGTGCACTCGATGTCAATCACATTCACAGAGCCCGTTTGTCAAGCATTACAGTATTTTACCTTTAAATCACATGAGGACGATGTCATCGAGTTCTTACAGCAAACCCATTGTCTATTTGGACCATGTGTAAAGACAGTAGGTCATTTGCACTGGAATTGTTACTGAGGTGGTGTGAGAGAAACACAGGCTGTGTTTACATGCATATTAGTAACGCATTCGGAATAAAAAAGTAGCTTGTAACCACATCAATCGGAATTGATTTCATTCATTTTAGATGGTTTTGGTTGCATATCACATGACCCAAATGACATTCAGTTCTGAGGCAAAAAACTGCCTTGAAGAAACCCTTTACGGCGATGCTTAACTCTACACCCAGATTTTATTGGGACAGCCCAGAACAAGGACATTTTTCTTCTACTTCCCCCATTAATCACCACATTTTTTGAAGAAAGGAGGAAGGCAATCCCAGCTGTGTGTAGTAAATCTCAGGAGATCTGGACAGAACGGGGATGGAAAATAAAGGAAAACTTCCTTTGATGGCTGAAACCCTTTCTGAACCCATGACTCTCACATGAGCCTGGTCAGTCCAACCATTTTGGTTCAGCAACCCAATTAAAACATAAGAACAATACGTTTGCCTGTGTAGTTTTTTTTTTCATCTGTCCATTGAGGTTTTTTCATAAGTTGCTTTGTTTCAGACAATTGAATGTGACTGAATGTTGCACATGTTTTCACAAAGAATGCATGAAGTCGTCTTCTGTCCATTTCCACATTCCTGCATGGATTCATGTTTGCTATCAGATCCTGCATCCAGGATGCCTTTAGCAGATGGCAGGTGAGCTAGTCCCGGCTGATTTCACTTTCAGCAGATGTTCTGCTGATCTTGCATCTCTCCAGTGTCGGTCACAGTGAAGAACGTGCAGGAATGCATGTGGAATGTGTGTCCTAGGCAAACATCATGGGCCCTATCCTAAAAAGCAAGACGTTTTTTGCTAGTTTCAGCCCAACGCAGTTTTCATTTTCACGTTCTGCGCCACATTGTTGAATTAGCAAATGCATTTGCACCCATGGGCTGAGAACGATGTGTGTTCAGGCACGTTGCTATTTTTGTTGGCGCATTGCTATTTTTGTTGGCGCTTTGCTATTTTTGTTGGCGCATTGCTATTTTTGTTGGCGCGTTGCTATTTTTGTTGGCGCTTTGCTATTTTTGTTGGCGCATTGCTATTTTTGTTGGCGCATTGCTATTTTTGTTGGCGCTTTGCTATTTTTGTTGGCGCTTTGCTATTTTTGTTGGCGCATTGCTATTTTTGTTGGCGCGTTGCTATTTTTGTTGGCGCGTTGCTATTTTTGTTGGCACATTGCTATTTTTGTTGGCGCATTGCTATTTTTGTTGGCGCGTTGCTATTTTTGTTGGCGCATTGCTATTTTTGTTGGCGCATTGCTATTTTTGTTGGCGCATTGCTATTTTTGTTGGCGCGTTGCTATTTTTGTTGGCGCATTGCTATTTTTGTTGGCGCATTGCTATTTTTGTTGGCGCATTGCTATTTTTTTTGGCGCGTTGCTATTTTTGTTGGCGCGTTGCTATTTTTGTTGGCGCGTTGGTATTTTTGTTGGCGCGTTGCTATTTTTGTTGGCGCGTTGCTATTTTTGTTGGCGCGTTGCTATTTTTGTTGGCGCGTTGCTATTTTTGTTGGCGCGTTGCTATTTTTGTTGGCGCATTGCTATTTTTGTTGGCGCATTGCTATTTTTGTTGGCGCATTGCTATTTTTGTTGGCGCGTTGCTATTTTTGTTGGCGCGTTGCTATTTTTGTTGGCGCGTTGCTATTTTTGTTGGCGCGTTGCTATTTTTGTTGGCGCAATGCTATTTTTGTTGGCGCTTTGCTATTTTTGTTGGCGCTTTGCTATTTTTGTTGGCGCTTTGCTATTTTTGTTGGCGCTTTTCTATTTTTTTTAGCACATTGCTATTTTTGTTAGCACATTGCTATTTTTGTTAGCGCATTGCTATTTTTGTTGACGCGTTGCTATTTTTGTTGGCGCATTGCTATTTTTGTTGGCGCATTGCTATTTTTGTTGGCGCGTTGCTATTTTTGTTGGCGCATTGCTATTTTTGTTGGCGCATTGCTATTTTTGTTGGCGCGTTGCTATTTTTGTTGGCGCGTTGCTATTTTTGTTGGCGCGTTGCTATTTTTGTTGGCGCGTTGCTATTTTTGTTGGCGCGTTGCTATTTTTGTCGGCGCGTTGCTATTTTTGTTGGCGCGTTGCTATTTTTGTTGGCGCATTGCTATTTTTGTTGGCGCGAGCACAACTGTCTTTTAAAGGGAAAGGGAGACGAGACTCTGATGGTTTATTGCACGTTACGCCCAAAACACACCCATTACTCATTAAGAGAATAGAGACAAAACACACCCATTACTCATTAAGGGAATAGGGGCGACCCTTTTAGACCATGCGCCGGGAGCGCCGACCATTTTTACCTGTCGTTAAACTAGCAAACGTAGATTGGGACACGCCATAAGTGACCCTTGCGCCGTGCACTTTAGACCATGTGCTTGGATCCTTGAAATAGAGCCCCATATAGTTTTAACCTCAAGAGACTTGAAAACAAGCCCCTTTCACAGACGCCCACATGCATCTCTTACGAGGCACATCAGTCATTCTTGCCCCGAGAAACGAGCGATTATGAATAATAACCCTGTGCATTGCTTGCTTGGATCATCAGCGTGGGTGCATGTGGTCCGGGAGCAGATGGACGGAGAAGGCCAGTTCAGGACATCTCGGTGTGATTCGGGACGTTTAACATGCATTTCCTCCACAGTTCAGCCGTGCTAAATCTTCCCCGGTGCTTCTCTCCGCTGTGTCTGAACGCCTCGCCAGGCCTCGTGTCTGAGCAGCGCTTCACACAGGCTTGGTTAACGATGCGTCTGAGACTTCCCTTGCTGCGTTTTAAATCGATCTTAAATCTGTTTTAAGGATTTGTCTAGTGGCTTTTTTCCATCAGTCACCTTCCAGTTTATGTATTTGTTAAACATGACATTTAGGCGCAGGAGTCCGGGTGTTGCACATGACTTTACTCATTCATTGGATGAACGTGCAAATTAATCCACACAGATTATCAGATCAAATCAGTAATTTGAAAACTTTGTGAGACAATCTTTTAAAATGCACACTTGGCTTCACATCACCACATCATCTGCGATACAAGACTTTTGCTCGTGTTTCTGGACAGAATTTTCACTTGCCTAATCAGGCCAGTGTTGCATCGTTAAGAAAGTTCATCATATGCATGGCTTGTCATTTTAAACATTTTAAAGCATTCAGTAGTACTTGTGTGCGCTCTGAGAAACCGTTGTCTCTGCACACACATAAAGCCGCCTCTCAAACCGCTCGTGAGTACCAAACTTAAGTGCTTTTTCACGTATTATTGCACTTAAAGGATTAGTTCACTTTTAAAAAAACTTTTGCTGATAATTTACTCACCCCCATGTCATCCAAGATGTCCATGTCTTTCTTTCTTCAGTCGAAAATAAATTAAGGTTTTTGATGAAAACATTCCAGGATTTTTCTCCATTTAATGCACTTTACTGGCTACCAAACGGTTCAAGGTCCAAATGACCGTTTCACTGCAAACTGTTCAAATGGTTTTAAATGACACCAGACGATGAATAAGGGTCTTATCAAGCGAAACGATCGCTCATTTAAAAAAAAAATAACAACGTTTAAGTTTTATAAGCTCACATGCTCGCGTCGCTCTGTTCTGTGTGACTCTCCTGTTCGAACTCGTTCATCAAAATGAACAAATCTTTTCACGAGTCATTTGATTCATTTAACGACCGAAATGAACGAATTGACTCGGAAAAAGTTTGCACTGAAACGGTCATTTGGACCTTGAACTGTTTGGTAGCCAGTAAAGTGCATTAAATGGAGAAAAATCCTGGAATGTTTTCATCAAAAACCTTAATTTATTTTTGACTGAAGAAAGAAAGACATGGACATCTTGGATGACATGGGGGTGAGTGAATTATCAGCTTAGTTTTTTTAAAAGTGAACTAATCCTTTAAGCGGTCATAAATGTACAAAATTGTCAAAATACCCGCCTTGGCAAGTACTCGCATAAACACAGTCTGTGATGTCTTGATGTGAATGTTAACCGTTGAGAAAAAACCACATGTGTATCAGTATATTGAATCCGTGTATCAGTATATTGAATCCATGCATTAGCTCTTAAGGCGAGACACTACAGGTGAATAGGGTAATTTTTTTTTTTACCTACATTAAGATGAGAAAAAAATGTATTACAAGTTTTCTGTAATTTAATGTTTAAATATGCAAATTAGGCATTATCTAATTAAATATGCGCTAATTTGCATATATTTCAAAAAATGAAATCTGAGTATTGGATAAAGCCAGGTTCAAAAGTCTTTTTTCATTGTGTTCACATATTAGATGGGGAAAAAAGTTACAGAGGGATTTATGGATATCTACTTTTGTTATCCTATAAATCAGAATATACTGTCAATAGCCTTAAAAAAAAGATTTTTGCCATGTTTTTTGGAATAAAATGTTATATAAATCGGGCTAGGAATAATATATTTACAAATCCCTCTGTAAATGTCTTCATAATATAACTAGGTACAAGACTGGAAAGTTTGGTGTATATAAGTACTACCGAAGTGGAGATTTCGGACTTTGAGTGTGAGAGAAAAGTCATTTTGAGAAAACGGGCTTTAAAGATTTAGCATCAGCCAATGAGATTGCGCATTTGCGCCCTTTTACTTTCACGATTGGTTGCTGATAAAAAGGAAATTACCATATTTGGATCCGACAACATTGTACAAGAGGGAGAGAGCTTTCTAACAGTGTGTGTGATGACAGGGTGCAGATCGCGGAGCAACGGATGATTTACAACGCCAACTTTTGATGAATTTATGAGAAATCTACAGACACAGACAAAGTGTAGTAAAATAAAGACCTAAATGTGTATTTCGGACTTTTTTTCACCACAAGTCTGAAAGAAGACATGTTTTTGAAGACAAATATCCCGAAATCTCAAAATTGACCAGTGAAAAAAAAACTAAGTGACAGCAGCCTAATATATCTGCTTATGTCTGTCGTTAATATTAAACAACAAAAGATAGCGAGAAGAGTTAATCTGTAATTCATTAATACAATGAAACATGAACTGTTTTCAAGTTCTAGTAGGCTAGTATTCCCTGTGCCTGAATACTGTTAGTCCTACACGAAAACCTTAAAGCAATCTAGATTTCATTCATATTTTTATTTTATTGTATGTATCTGTGCTTCTGCTTGTAAATTGTAAAGACAGTTGTGTGTGCTTGTGTACCTCTTTACCATTGCTCGTGTCGTTATCGTTTGGTCTAGTCTAGAGTGTCGTACCAGAGAGATTGTGTGTGATTATTCGCTACTTGTGTAAATACCCTGGAATATAGTTTTTGCCAAATTAAGGGATGTAGGGGGTTTGACGCCATTTTATTTTGTATATTTTCACGCTGTTTTTGGGTTAGGGTGGTAGGCACGTTTATTTTGTTTTCTTTATTTTTGTTTTAGAAAATGTAGAGATTGAAAAGATATTGTTCTGTGTGTATTTTGGTCTTGCCTGCCTCTGACTCGAAACCCATGTTGAAGATAATAAAAGTGTTATTATTTGGCATTTCTCTGGTAGTGATATTCTTCCTGTCCCTGGTACGGCCGACTCCTAGAGAGAACGCCGTCGTCTTAGTGGCCCCTAATGTAATAACAAATGATAATTTTGCTGGAAGTGAATCAATCAAAACCAACTTTAGCTGGAAATAACATTATTCAAAAAACAATCTCTGTTACCGTATATTGTATGTTTATCTCTGTAAAGCTGCTTTGAAACAATCTCCATTGTTAAAAGCGCTATATAAATGAAGATGACTTGACTAGTCCTCGAAACACTATGGAAACGAACCAGGAACAAAGGAAACAAGGCAAACATTGGAAGTAAAACACAGCAACAGTGGGAACCGAAAACACATTTCAATCCTAAAACAAAAAAACATAATATCATTATTAACGATATTTGTCAAATTATATTTGCTATTATTGTAGTAGTAGTAGTAATAATATCAATGGCTACATTATTATCATCATCATCATAATCATTATTATAAGTAGTATTAAATTTGACATTCTGGTCTCACTGCACAATGCTGGATTGTTCAAAGAAAAAAAAAGTGCAAATGATCACTCATGTCTAACTCTGACTAATGAAATTAGATCAAACATCAATTAAATCACTCTTCCGTCTGGCTTTTGGCTGTTATATTTGGATAGTTTGTCATGTCCACTTCTGACTGGACCAATAACGTGGGTTTTAGGGCCTGTTTGTCCACATATGAGGGATGGGTGTCGGGCTGTAAGGGCCGCTATGAATATTTTTGGAAACCTGTACAGAAATAACACACAGTGCAATACATTTTCAGTGAGAACAGACTGCCAGTGTGGCACGAATCTCAACACACACACACACACACACACACACAAGAGTCTCCACTCCCCGGGCTGTAGGGAACATGGTAGTTAGCTCAGCGGGGGGGTGTGTGATCGCAATACAACACTTTCCTCAAGAATCCTCTCGGCGACATGTTCCCTTGTCTGTCGGTGTGTGTGTGTGTGTTGTTTTTCCTTCTCTTCCTCATCGTCTGCCCCTGCATCTTCAAGTTGAGTGCTAAACTGGGACACAGAGGGACAGTTCGGGCTTTGGGATGATTTCATCCTGCAAATATGCCGGGGGACAAAGGCGCGGTGATAACAAGTGTGCCATCTTTAGATGTACCCCCCCTTCACTGCCCGCAAACCCTCCAGCTCCGGGCCTTTCACTGCATCAAATGAAAAGAGGCCCTGAACAAAGTTGTTTTGTGTGTGTATGTGACCGTTTAATGCGATGCACGGAAATGTGATCTCTACTAGTATGTCAGATTGGTGGTGTAAAAGCATCTTGCGTTCAGCTAATTGGCAAAAAATCTTATTCGCACAGTGAATCGTCACAATATTCACGTCACAATATTCCTCGTTATAATAATTCATACGCAGAATAAAGGGGCGGGGCCTGGTTGAGTTAGTTAGTAGTGTGTTAAACTGGAGGTTATGGGAAGGGGCGGGACATTTCCCAAACACACTCGAAGCGCTCGACCAATCACAGCACACTGCTCCAGCCGACCAATCAGAGCACAGTGTGCTTTTCAGGAGGAGGGGCTTCATAGAGACAGGAAGTAAACGGGTGTGTTTCCCGTACAGAGACGTCACTCGCTGCTTCACTACCGTAGTACGATTCATCGTTAAAGAAATCAACTGTCTAGCCACGACTGTTTCCCGAAATCATATTGTCGCATATTGGTCGTTCAACCACATTGGTTAATGATGTCACACAGGTGGTGGAGTAATAACTACTTTAAATGAATCTGTTTGAGATCGAATTAACGCGAGATGTTTTGATATAGATTAGACATGGCATCTGAAGAGTAATTTTCATTTTTCTCAGTTATTTTGCTTTATTTCCAGAGCCAATCATAGACTCTCACGCACTAGAGCTCGTTCACACATGCGCACTCTTCAAAAACGACGCTTTAAATCTCTTGACAAATTAAAAGGCGTAAATGACATTTGTATGTATTCTAAATAAAAGACACAGATTGCACTGAATGTCATCTGGCTTATTTTGCTCAAGATCAGGATTTATTGAGTCCACATGCAAACTAGAAACTGCTTCTAACCACAGCTCGAGATCTGTCGCTCACACACACACCTCTGCGACGCTGTTTGCGAATGTTCGTCGGGACGATGGTTTCGGGAAACACGACTCGTTGAACTGCTGATAACGACAGAACTTGCGACCATAGTTGGCTAACGATGCTTTCGGGAAAAGCGTTACTGACAAACTGGGAAGAGAGGAGCTGTAACAATGACAAATATGGAGAAAATAATGTGTTTTTTAAACATTCAAACATTAAAACCTGTTCTAGTAGAGACTTTAAAAACTTGACTTTGGTCCCCTTTAATAGTTTTAGTACCGATCAGGGCTCGAAGTTCGGTGCGGGATTGCGGGTATTGCGCATAATTCTAATCATTCCCGCAGGTCTCCCATTTATAATGCGGGAAATTCCCGCAATCGTAATCCACACAGATAATAAAATCAAATCATTATTTTAACAACTATCTGCCAGACGCAATTTCACAAATAGCGTGAGTGTTCAGCGGTGCCGCGTCTTCTATCTCTTCTCTCATAATGTGTTGCGCAAGGCAAGCATCAAGCGCTGCGGCGATAATACACACTCGCGTTTAGGAGTCGGGACCAGACTTTTTCGCGGATTATATTGCGGTCTTCGTGCGTATACTCTAAACATAGTCGCTTTTGTCTTTAATAAGCATAAAACGCATGCCAGTATAATGAACACACTTCACAGGATCCGTGCACTAGCTCTTAAAGTGACGGCAGCCATATGTGTGTGTCATTAATTTTGTTGTCAAAACAACAAAAGACAGCTTTAAGTTAAAGGAATCAGGATTAATAGCCTATGTATTTAATTTATTCAGGACTAAAATACTACCTAGTGTTATTTTCCATTTGATTGTGACTTTGTTGTGATTTCCATTTGAAAGTGACTTTATTCAGTTTCTGTAAATGAATACTAGTGTTAGACCTATTCAAAAACTTTTCTCTTTATTTGTCTTTATTTGTATCTTTATTCTATTGTATTTATTTGTGCTACTTTTTTCAATTTAATTAAACAATTTAAATCAAGCTTCCTTGTGTTGTGTAAATTTACAACCCCATTGTAAAAATGCAATGAGCGCAAACATTTAGGCAAGATAAATGTAATAATTTTGTTTGGAAAAAATGATTTTCCCTTTCTCCCCCTCAAACAAAAAAAATCCCCCTCATGAGAATCATCATATATTTTCCAAAACGAAATTCAGGCCCTGCCGATAATAACCCTGGTCCAAAGTCTGGCTACAGCATGAGATATTCAAACTGCTAACAAACATTCTTCCCCTTGTTTTCTCTCGCTCTCAGAGGCAAGTTTGCTGTGGTGAGGAAATGTGTGGAGAAAAGCACCGGTAAAGAGTTTGCAGCGAAGTACATGAGGAAGAGGAGGAAGGGCCAAGACTGCAGGACCGAGATCATCCACGAGATCGCCGTCCTGGAGCTGGCGGGAGCTTGTCCTCGCGTCGTCAGTCTGCACGAAGTCTACGAGATGGCCAGCGAGATGGTGCTCGTTCTGGAATAGTGAGTCACGCATTCAGCCTTAAGGCCCTTGCACACGGAGTCCGAAACCTTCGAATTCGTCATTCGGTGGCTCTGAATTTTCAAAACACCTCTCAAAATACTTGCTACGGATGCGAAAACGCAGAAAATCGAACCCGATCCGAATTTTTTATGAAAACGCGATTGACAACGTGAGGTCGTCTTTATTTTTTATGGTGCGAAGATTTAGTTTTGCAAGGACCTTTAGTTTAAAACATCACATTTATTAATTTTCCTGCCTATCACTAAAGGCTGGGTTGAAGATATAGAGGACACACTTTTAATCAAGCTTCATTTTAACAAACCAATATTGATGTTTAAATCACAAGATTGATCTTTTAGTCTATGCGGTTTTCATTTGATGCATGAATACAATTCCTAAACATTAGTTTTAGAGCATCTCTTAGCCAATAATCATTTTTTAATTACTTCTGATAAAAAGCAAAGTCTTGTGCAATTTTAAAAGTTTGTGTACAACTCGTTTTTATTTGAGTGTTTATTATTGTATCTACATATAAATAGTCAAAATTTTTAATTGTTTAGGCTGTGTTGCTAATTTTGCCCTTTAATATTATAGTAATGTACCCAGTGAGAGGGTTTTCCTGTATAGTTTACATCATTTAGACATTGTTTTTTTCTTAAGAAAAACTGGAATGATATATTTAGAAATTTTGATTTGATTCAGAGATTGAATCTACAGTCAATGTAAATTGAATCCTGAAATCACGTGTCAGTACACTCTACATTTCACAAACATTTAGTTTGTCAATATTAATATAGACTCTCTCTCTTGTTATTCCAAACCCGTATGATTTTCTTTCTTCTATTGAATGCAAAATATAATGCAGAATATCCGAGCTGCTCTTTTACATACAACAGATTTGTAGCTATCAAATATCTCGCTCACTTGTATATTCAAACATGGGATGCATGTTTAAAACATAAGAATCTCTAATTTAGTCACTACATTATAGTGATTTGTGCTGTAACTTAATCAGTATCACAGCCAGCATCACGACAGGCTGTTAAATATTGAGGTGAAATCCCATCCTATCCAATTAAGGAAGTGCAGAGCGACTGAGGATCAGTGGTGGCAAATGAGCAGTCGATTGAAATAAGAGACGGAGCGAAGTACATGGAGAGAAAACAAGAGCGAGTGAAAAGCAAAGAGCACTAATCCACCTATAAACCCTCCGAAGCGTTACTGAGCATGCCTCAGTGAGCAGTCGCTATTCCAGCAACGTTCAGCATCCACACACACACACACACTGGTAATGTATGCATGGGCACTGGCATATTGGGTTTCCCTTGAAGCCAAATGCTGACATTGAACTTTGAACAAAGCATTTCCGGGCCCTGCTGGTGCTCCTCGTCTCTACTGTACAGCTGCTGTAGTCCTTCACCCACTTTACTGTACTCTAGGGGCAAATCACTCAATATCTGTTTGTGTGCTCCAATTCAGCCGATATTTTCATCCTGTTGGTGGTCATATGAAGCAAATTTGATCTATAAAGGTCACGTTGATGGTTTATTTCATTTGGCATGAAGTGGGTCACACATTTCTGGCTTCCACTCAACCATATCCTCTCCCTTCAGACCCAGACAATGAGCACAGATGGGGGTTAACTTAGTGTCTGTGGACATTTTGATCTGGAGTTTGATGGATTCATTGATTAATTCAATTTGGACTCTATTTCATTATGGCTCTGCACTCGTATCTTTCTATAGCCGGTTCACACTGTGCGATTTTGGCCGTCTGAGACAAAATTAGCAAATCCTAAAAGATTCTTCTGATTCTAGGCTAAAATCTGAAGTCTTTGATCGTTAGTTTGACATGTTCACCGACAGCCGATTAATGACCGAATTTTATCTCCGACGAACTCAGAAGATCTGACGCTCAGTCCTGCAGTGATTCTCCTACGACCACCGTCAAATCGTCTTCGTTTTTCAAGACATGATATATCATTTCTAAATATATCATGCCAGTTTTTCTTGAAAAAAAAAAACAATGTCTAAATGATGTAAACTATACAGGAAAACCCTCTCACTGGGTACATTACTATAATATTAAAGCAACACAGCCTAAACAATTAAAAACAATTACTATTTATATTTAGATACAATAATAAACACTCAAATAAAAACGAGTTGTACACAAACTTTTAAAATTGCACAAGACTTTGCTTTTTATCAGAAGTAAATAAAAAATTATTATTGGCTAAGACACGCTCTAAAACTAATGTTTAGGAAACCGCATAGACTAAAAGATCAATCTTGTGATTTAAACATCAATATTAGTTTGTTAAAATGAAGCTTGATTAAAAGTGTGTCCTCTATATCTTCAACCCAGCCTTTAGTGATAGGCAGGAAAATTAATAAATGTGATGTTTTAAATTAAAGGTCCTTGCAAAACTAAATCTCGTCCAAAATTTTTGCACCATAAAAAATAAAGACGACCTCACGTTGTCAATCACGTTTACACCGAATCTTTCGTCCGTCATAAAAAAATTCGGATCGGGTTCAGAGGGATAGTCAAATAAAATGACCCATCATACCACTGATCAGCTCTACCAAACTTGGATGTCTTTTTCCAGTAATAAACAAACACTGTTTAGTTGTTTTGATTGATACTGTGAAGCAGCTTTGATACAATCTGTATTGTGAAAAGCGCTATATAAGTATATTTGACTTGACTTGACTTTGACAAGCCATGACCAAAATTAACGTTTTCTTTGTAGCCACCATTTCAACCCCGCGTGTAACGCAGCTCACATCACCGAACGCGTCACATGTAAGGGATAATGTACATCCAGCCGGTGGTTCTCTCTAAATACCCCCCGACAGGAGAATGAGGACCCGGACGCGAAGCGGAGGCTGGATGTACATTATCCCGCTTATTACACGGAGACTTGCCACATAAGTAAATCATTAGACATGAAATATTGATCTGAGTTGAAATATTTTATTAGCTCTTTAAACGCAAAGCTTCCGCGGAGAGAGCAGTTTCAGCTAGACGGACATTTAAGAGTTACGGTATACAGTCATAACACTTATTACACAGCATTTCAACACAGTCATAATTATGGGGATAAGAGATATTGATTTCAGATTAAACTGTTTTAAAATCGCACCTGTTTGTATCTCATAATCCAACAGTGTACAAAACAATAGACACAAAATGGCCGCCGCTGCGTTTGAATGAAACGAGAGAGAGCGAGTCCACGATACTGGATGGCATAATTAAATAACTGTACACAAAATATTGATTCGACTGAGTTTTATTATTTTATTAGCTCACCAAACGCAAAACTTCCATGGAGAAAAACGTTCCTAGCGAGTGTAAACGCTGCTGACTTCAGTGACCGGATGAGCCTGTGAGCCTTAAAGATCAAGCAGCGACTCAGTCTAGGGGTAAATTGTGAATGTGAGTTGAATCACGACAGTATGTAAGCATTTGCACTTTGGCATGGGAATATAATGCTAATCCTCGGACATGAAGTGCGTGGCTGGTCGTCAGTGTTGGTGTGTTGCTGTGCATCTGCTTCTGTCCTGGTTGACCCGGTTCCCAGTGTCCGTGAATGGGCTGACCCTTGCAGTGGGGAGAGGGGTCAGCGCAGGAATGTTAATCTGCCCCTCCAAACACACAGAGCCCATAGAGTCTCACAAACATGGAAACCAAGAGACACCCAGAGCGTGTTTGGGCTGGACGATATTAATAGGGAAACTGATAACCACGATTAGTTTGCTCAAAAATTAGAATCACGATTAGACATTTCTCTTTACACTTAATCAGAATTATTGCACAAATCAAGAGAACATCAACTTGCATGGTTTATTTGTCCTGAATATATTTATCATATAAATTAATAACTTTTTACATTAATGAAAATGTTGCAAGAAGCTTCTCCAAAAAGCTAAACCAGTGAAATTCCTAATATTAACTTCCCCAAATGACGTTTTTAACATTTTCTATTAAATCTTTTGGAGGTGCGAGTTTGGGAAATCGCTGGTGTTTCTGACGTCACAAACGACCTTGTAACCAATCAGATCAACGTGTGATCGTCAACCAGTGGATCTCTGAGCCGAGTGAGTGAGTGGAGGCGGGGCTCATTTGCATATTCATAGAACCGCGCATACTAAATGAGGCGAGGGTGTCGAGTTACATTCAAGATGTTTTATGGCATGAAGAATTTTATTTCACTGAAAAAACTGTCATTTTGGTGATCAAAGATGAGTTTTAAGGGATAAAATTATTGACCACAGGGGGGCTTTAAGAGAAAGGCTCTGATTTGTTTAAACATGAAAGATTGGTACCAATGCAAGGGAGTGAAATTTAAACATTTTATCACAGACGAATATCCTTAATTAATCAAGAGAAGCAGAAATCCTATGATGAGGAAGAGTTGGTGATTTTGCAGCACGCCTGAACATATTGACGGGTTCGCTGGTAACCCCGATCCCACGACTCCCTGCAGACCGATATCCCCGGCTCTGCTGTGTCGATGGGCTCGCCTCGAGGAGATCTCGCTCCACAGTGAATGGCATGTGCTCAGCTGGACGGAGTTCAGATCTCCTCATCGGCCCACACGGCCCTCCTTCACGCGCAGCTGGATCCAAGCATGGGGGATTTCCAAATGCATCGGACAAAAAGCATTGTTAAAAATCAGTTGGTTTTTTTTACCACTTTTGGCAACATTGTTCAGAATTCATTGCATGGATGACTACTTTGACTTGCATTACTACATTCATTGCACGTATGACTACTTTTTACAGTTTGTTCATGCATTTAGAAAGCAAGACTGATGTTATTAGTGTAACTTGCGAAAGTGGTGTTTGCCATTGCACACATTTCCAAAATCCAAAGCCTAAAGTACACATGCAAACGCTTATGCACAAACACAGTTGGTCAACACATGCAATTAAATTCTCATCCTGGTCCAGTATCTGCTATTTCTCTCTCCAAAAGTTATGACCGATAAAATATTTTCCCTTGTTTAAACTAGAGTTGTGTGTACAGTATCAATTGAATTGGTGCACCTCACACAAGCCATCGTCTATTGTTGCCGTCTCCAGTAGTTTGTTGTTGTCTCATCCATTTCTTTTTTTAAATATATATATATATATATATATATATAAAAAGACTCAGTCAGTGTTGCCACCTTGCAGACAAACTAATCAGTGCAAAACAATTCAAGGCACATACGTGACCTGAGCATATAAATGAGGCACGGATAGAAAAACCTTGCTACACGTGCACAGTATGCTGATGATGAAACGTGTGTTCATCGTGTCACATGTCCTTTTATTTGGTATGGTTACAACCCTAGCAAATTTCAGTAGTCGATACAAACCCATCCTATTAACAGCAAGGCTCAATACAGTTTGTGATGCACGCGAGGTCACACACACTGCAAAGCCCAGATTAGTCAAATTGCTTCCAAATTGATATAAGCAACTGGAGCATTTGGTGCATGTAGAGCGAACATAACGGTGTCGAATTGGCAGGTCGACTCCAACCGCACACATGTGTCTGCCTTTGATTGGTTGTATAGAGAAGCAACCCGAGTGTCCAGCCATTGCAAATTACAAAGTAGGGAAAGATCATATTATAAACCTGCTGAGTTTTAATCATCAAGCATTGATGAACTATAATAACCACGGCCTGTTTTAGACGACAGTTGTCATCCTGATTGCCTTCATATGTTGCAGTAAATCTGCTTTGACCACATCTTACCGAGACCCCGGGGGGTCGGAGGGCCATTAGGCCGATAATAGATTACAACGGCAGATTAGCATCCTAAGACAACCTGCTGGTCAGGCAAATGCTCAACTTTAACCCCAATAACCAGGATAAGCATTTTTTTCCAGATGAATTCACATGAGGTCTATAAACCTGTCCGAATAGGCCGTGTTAGGTCATCTCGAGTGAGACCAAATGGATACAGACTTTTAGTAAACGGTGAAAACTAATTACTCAGACTCTGCCAGTGACCCTGCATTGTAGAGATAGTTGTGTTGCCTTGGAAGGATTATATTCTTTTTGGTTCCGGCATTAGTATTTAATCTCTCTTAAATTGTTCCTTAATTGCTACCGCACTTCCCTCGTCCTAAACCTCCAGTCTCATCCCTGAGCCCGTTTAGGGGTAAAGACCCTGGGATGCTCACGGCCAAGTTCTGTCTCGTTCTTCACTTAGAAAGAAGTTGTAAATACTTGACCAGTGATTATGCTGTTTCAGCTAGAGTTACACCGTCAGGTTCTGCTATAAAGCGGCTCTCCAGTGTGATCCTGTTTTTACTCGCGTCTGACCTCGACCAACTGAACAGAAGAAGTGAACCGGGGAAGATTGACACGTCAAAGCATCATCAGCATGGACCAATTATAGTCCAAAGGTGTTTACCAGCCGGCGCTTTCAAACTTCGTTTTGCCCTGATTCTGTTTGTCACACCAGTCCATTCTTCAATTTCGCTGGAAGTATATCAGGGCCTTAAGTTCGCAAAGCTTATCTGAGTAAAGTGCCTGAAATTATCCCTTTTATCCCCGACTATCCGCCATGATAATCGTACTCTTTCAATCGTGGGGAAGTAGAGCGTAATGCATTTCCCTCTTTCATGAGCAAGTGAAATCCAGAAAGAGCCAATTGTAATCAACAGATTTTTCCTTTCTTCCCGTCTTCCCTCGGGCGAGGGATATTTCGGGGCACTGGGACAGTTTAAAGGAGGCGATGTGGTTTGGTGAGGGGGTCTGGCTGGAGAGATAGAGGGTTTATTCATTCATCTGTCGGGGCGAGTCCGGGGATCCCGGGAGCTTGATGCGGCTCGGCTCAGGAACGTGGCCTCGTGGAGCGAGAGCTCCAGCTGAGGGTTCATTATGTCAATGCTTTCGGCTCCGGCACGTGAACAGCCGGACCGTGGCCGTGAGCCCAGAGAGAGAGAGAGAGAGAGAGAGAGGGGGACGGATAACTACTCTATGGATTTAATCTCCAGAGCGAGGTTTGGGAAGACCTGCCTTCAGTGCTGGTTTAAGCAATCACTCATTCGCCAGTGAATGCATATCAGCCCTGCACCTGCTACAACATATCTTACTTTTGGCATTCATTTTGGATTCTTACTTTTTTCCCTAAGGAGCTCAAGTGCTGCAAATGTGAAAAATTTAGGAGCGCATAAAGAACTTTAGGGTGTGCAATGAAAATGTATCTCATCATTTGGGATACAAGGAGAAACAAGGAAATTTACTTATTTTGGTTACAAAAAAAAATCACATGATTGTTGATGAATTAAAAACCTAAAGTAATATATTGGCATTAATGCGCAGTATTCATTGATTCTGAAACCGTGAACCTTTAGTTTGATGAAGTTTAATCACATTAGGCCGTAATCCGATTCCTGTTTTCCAGACCCAAAATTTAAGACCTCGTAAAATGACAATGAAGACTTGTGTTATATAATTTAAGATACTTCGGTAACACTTTACAATAAGGTTCATTAGTTAACATTAGTTAATGAATTAACTAACATGAACTAACCATGAGCAATACATTTTGTTACTGTATTTGTAAATCTTTGTTAATGTTAGGTAATTAAAATACAGCTGTTCATTGTTTGTTCATGTTAGTTCACAGTGCATTAACTAATGTTAACAATATTTTAATAGTAAATGTTAACATACAGGATTTATTAATCTTTGTTAATGTTATTAAGTGCAGTTCATTATTAGTTCATGTTAACTAATAAACCTTATTGGAAAGTGTTACCGATACTTCTAACTGACTTCAAGGCTTTTTAGAGATCTTTTTTTGCACACTTTCCTAAACATTTTACAGTTCACACACACACACCGAATTTTATTCGTAAATGCGAGTGAAATGCTTGCGCTGTTGAGTCCTGGATGGGTCGCAAATGTGTCTGAAGAACGAAGTCAAGAAGTCGGTGCTGGCTCTATTGGCCAGTGGAAAACAACTGAACAATGACAATAGCAAACCTCGACTCGTTTGTGTGTGGAAATGAGCAGAAAATCAATGACGAATTGATTCTGTGATTCCACTGCCATTGATTCGTGAACATGTAGCATTATAGATGCTATATCATCGCGTCTAACTTGAAAGGTCTGGAGGTTTTACAGTAGAGGCGCTACAGCTCAGTTAGTTTGGTTGGTGTGTATGGTAGTGTGGACACAAATAAGTGCAATTCTGTACTTGCTGAACATGACTATTAAACTAAAGCTGGTGTGTTTCCTCTTGAGTCCGAGCCAGTGATAAACAGCTGCCGCTCGGACTCACTGTGCATTCACTTTAATAAAGCATACTGTGATTCTGAGTCATTAATACAGTGTGAAAAGGTGAAAATCCAGCGTTTTAATGTTGTTTATGTGTCTATGTGGTGTTTTTAACACGCTTTAAGAGACACCATGTGTAAGTTCATAAGTCGACAGCATTGCTGAGTATTTCCTCCTTAAAACTGCAGTGAACCAAAGACAGTCTCAAAAACACGGTTTGAAATCGCTGGTGTTTCTGACGTCACAAACGACCTTGTAACCAATCAGATCAACGTGTGATCGTCAACCAGTGGATCTCTGAGCTGAGTGAGTGAGTGGAGGCGGGGCTCATTTGCATATTCATAGAACCGCGTATACTAAATGAGGCAAGGGTGTCGAGTTACATTCAAGCTGTTTTAAGGCATGAGGAATTTTTTTTTCAATGAAAAACCGCTTAAATGTGTCATTTTGGTGATCAAAGATGAGTTTTAAGGGATAGTATTATTGATTACAGGGCGACTTTAAGACTTTTACATCTGGTTAGGGTGAGTCTTTCCCACGGCCGATGTAAGGGACACTCAAATGATCAGTTGGAGAATTGCATAAATTCCAATATGAATTATATAGATTGAATTTCTACAGTGTTTCTAACAAAGTTGTATACATTTTGAGGTGGTGGCGTCAGTTTTATATATGCACATTTTGTTTTAAGTCATTTTAGTATCATATCATTATATAAACTATTACAGTTTTAATAAAAAAAAAATCATAATTTTCATATTTCACATTAATTTTTATTTAAGTTTTAGGGTATTATTTTAGCATTATTGTAAACTAAATGAAAATGAGATGTAGCTGTTTTTTTTTTACTTTTTATTTATTTATTTTAACACACCCATATCTATATGTGTATTAGTTGACTCTAATAGCCCTATAATGCGCAGACTGTGGTATCCTCCAACAGCACACGCTGAAGCTATTGGTAGTCAAGTGTATGATATGCTGTTTATATCTGCTGTTCTCACACAGTTCAGCTGTTTCCTCCTCCACAGTGGGAAACTGCAGCGACTGCTGCTCCCATCATGCGATCATCTGAGCCCAAATGGAGACTGACGCCTTGCCAAAAAAGAATGTAGTGGGTGCGTCGAGTCCTTGAGGTGTGTGTGTGAAACCAGCGATCACACACACCCTGGAGCTGCTGAGCTCTTCTGTTCTGGCCCTTCTCCCCTTGGTGTCATAGAATCACATGTGGTGTGTGTCTGCGCTGATGTTACTGATGTTGCCCTTGCTATCATATGCATCCATATTTTTTATTTATTTTTTATTATTTTTATTATTTAAACTGGTAGTAGTGGTAAGTAATAATGTGCAAATGTTGCATGGTAATATAAATCATTATTTAGATAACAACCATTATTATTATAATTAATATTATTTATTTAAATAATGATTTATATTACCATATATACACCATTTGCACATTATTTATATTACTAGTTATTACTACTACCACCACTTTAAATAATAATAATAACAATAATAATGAATTATTTTAAATTGTAGTAACACCCATTATTATTATTATAATTATTATTTTTAATACAATTTTAAATAATGTATTATTATTATTTTTATTTAAAGAAGTGGTAGTAGTAATAGCTAGTAATATAAATAATGTGCAAATGGTATATACACTCACCGGCCACTTTATTAGGTACCCCATGCTAGTAACGGGTTGGACCCCCTTTTGCCTTCAGAACTGCCTCAATTCTTCGTGGCATAGATTCAACAAGGTGCTGGAAGCATTCCTCAGGGAGTTTGGTCCATATTGACATGATGGCATCACACAGTTGCCGCAGATTTGTCGGCTGCACATCCATGATGCGAATCTCCCGTTCCACCACATCCCAAAGATGCTCTATTGGGTTGAGATCTGGTGACTGTGGAGGCCATTTTAGTACAGTGAACTCATTGTCATGTTCAAGAAACCAATTTGAAATGATTAGAGCTTTGTGACATGGTGGAAGTAGCCATCAGAGGATGGGTACATGGTGGCCATAAAGGGATGGACATGGTCAGAAACAATGCTCAGGTAGGCCGTGGCATTTAAACGATGCCCAATTGGCACTAAGGGGCCTAAAGTGTGCCAGGAAAACATCCCCCACACCATTACACCACCACCACCAGCCTGCACAGTGGTAACAAGGCATGATGGTTCCATGTTCTCATTCTGTTTACGCCAAATTCTGACTCTAACATCTGAATGTCTCAACAGAAATCGAGACTCATCAGACCAGGCAACATTTTTCCAGTCTTCAACTGTTCAATTTTGGTGAGCTCTTGCAAATTGTAGCCTCTTTTTCCTATTTGTAGTGGAGATGAGTGGTACCCGGTGGAGTCTTCTGCTGTTGTAGCCCATCCGCCTCAAGGTTGTGCGTGTTGTGGCTTCACAAATGCTTTGCTGCATACCTCGGTTGTAACGAGTGGTTATTTCAGTCACTGTTGCCTTTCTATCAGCTCGAACCAGTCTGGCCATTCTCCTCTGACCTCTGGCATCAACAAGGCATTTCCGCCCACAGAACTGCCGCTCACTGGATGTTTTTTCTTTTTCGGACCATTCTCTGTAAACCCTAGAGATGGTTGTGCGTGAAAATCCCAGTAGATTAGCAGTTTCTGAAATACTCAGACCAGCCCTTCTGGCACCAACAATCATGCCACGTTCAAAGTCACTCAAATCAACTTTCTTCCCCATACTGATGCTCGGTTTGAACTGCAGGAGATTGTCTTGACCATGTCTACATGCCTAAATGCACTGAGTTGCCGCCATGTGATTGGCTGCTTAGAAATTAAGTGTTAACGAGCAGTTGGACAGGTGTACCTAATAAAGTGGCCGGTGAGTGTATATATATGGTATAATAATATTTTATTATTATTCATATTTTACGACTATTTTAATAACAATATTAATAAAATATTTATATTGTTTTATTATAAATTATAATAATTAATAGTAATAATGTGCAAATATATGGATTTACAATGCAATAATTTGTTGCTGGTATTACTAATTTAAATAACTTATAATTAGTAGTAGTAATAATAATAATAATAATAGTGTAAATAGTTTATATTATAATTTAGTACAATATTTTATTTTGTTATATTTTTGTTATTGTTTAATATCAATTTATATTTTATAAATATATACCGTTTGTGCAGTGTAGCTTAAAAATATCCAATTAATTGAAGTAATCATGGCCAGATGAATCGATTGTCAAACCTAAATAAGCCGCTGACTGATATCGTGTGAGTTGGTCACAGCCTGATCACTGTCGTGAAGCTCTTCCTCCATGTACCAGGGCCTCTCGGGTCTCGGGCCTCTCGGGTCTCGGGCCTCACAACTCGCACGGGTCTCGGGCCGCACGGGTCTCGGGCCTCACGACCCGCACGGGTCTCGGGCCTCACGAGCCGCACGGGTCTCGGGCCTCACGAGCCGCACGGGTCTCGGGCCTCTCGGGTCTCGGGCCTCTCGGGTCTCGGGCCTCACGAGCCGCACGGATCTCGGGCCTCACGAGCCGCACGGGTCTCGGGCCTCACGAGCCGCACGGGTCTCGGGCCTCACGAGCCGCACGGGTCTCGGGCCTCACGACCCGCTCGGGCCTCACGAGCCGCACGGGTCTCGGGTCTCGGGCCTCACGAGCCGCACGGATCTCGGGCCTCACGAGCCGCACGGGTCTCGGGCCTCACGAGCCGCACGGGTCTCGGGCCTCACGACCCGCACGGGTCTCGGGCCTCACGAGCCGCACGGGTCTCGGGCCTCACGAGCCGCACGGGTCTCGGGCCTCACGAGCCGCACGGGTCTCGGGCCTCACGAGCCGCACGGGTCTCGGGCCTCACGAGCCGCACGGGTCTCGGGCCTCACGAGCCGCACGGGTCTCGGGCCTCACGAGCCGCACGGGTCTCGGGCCTCACAACCCGCACGGGTCTCGGGCCTCACGAGCCGCACGGGTCTCAGGCCTCACGGGTCTCGGGCCTCTCGGGTCTCGGGCCTCTCGGGCCTCACGGGTCTCGGAGTCGCTCGACCTCAGTGAGCTTCTGCCACTGGCCGGGGAAGCTTCTGGAAATAGAGTTGTGGTTGAAGGTTCACACTCCGTTTGATCTCTAATGGAAACTCAATGCCAACAGAGCAGGAAAACACTAATGCTTGTGTGCATGTGCGTGTGTGTGTGTGAGAGAGAGTGTGCGTGTGTGTGAGAGAGAGTGTGTGTGTGTGTGGTTTCCCGTGTGTGTATTAGTGTGGTCTGTAACCTCAACACTACACTACATTAGTGATGTGATCGTCCAGACGGACCCTCATCCGGCCCAGGAAACACATGAACCAGTTAATCCGGCTCGACGTCCGGGTTTCCTCATGTCTTCTTCAGCGTTTGGCTGGATGATAATCATGGAGGCTTTGGCTTTGCGAGAGACACAAGAGCCTCACAGACGAGAGGAATGTTTTACAGCTGCGCACACACACACACACAGAGTGTGAATGACTTTCCCGGCCAGAACGTCTCGCTCGGGTTCTGACCCGTCATGAGAGGATCCTCGTTTACCGGCTCATAAACACTCAGCAGTGCTTTACATTTATCAGAAGAGAACTGAGTTTGTGTGTGTGAATATTAACGGATGTACTGTACTGTGTATGGTCTGTTATAGCAGTGTCGTCATAGTTAACTTGGCAACTCAAAATAAGCTGAAGAACTAAAATGACTAAAACTAACATAAATAAATTAAAGCTAAATATAAATAAAATAATAAAAATGGGGAAAAAACATTACAAAACTACTAAAATTAAGATGAAATTAAAAAAAAAAAAAATTAAAAAACTGTTTCAAAATATAAATAAAATATCATAATAGTATATAAATACTTTATAGCAATTAGTTGGTCATTTGGCCACAATGTTAGTGCGACACCTCCTTGAAGTTGGTGAAATAGCATAAATGCCCCAGATGCATCAAAATGTGAATATATTTACATAAAAATATATATATATATATATATATATATATATATATATATATATATACACACACATTTTGATATAAACAAACGTTTTATGTGAGATGCGATTTAATCGATTAGACAGCATGTGTGTATGGGTTTACAGTTAATGTTAAGAGTTGTTGGTTTTAAATTAATAATATTTTATGTTGATGAATTAAAATTTATGTTAAAATGAATTTGTCAGATTACTTTTTATGTGTTGCTAAAGCACTGCTGGTCACTTTCAGAAGTTGTAGTGATGCTTTATTTTCCCAGAAAGAATGTGAAACCTAAAATTGGTAATATCATTTTCATCTTTTAAATATAATTAAAACACACGTAATGCGATATTCGATATGCTATACGATATTTCTGTAATTTATCGTATATAGCATTTTTTTTTCAATATCGTGCAGCCCTAATCCATTCAGTGCTCTCACTCTCAGAGCCTGCAGACTGAGATCTCACACACACACACACACACACACACACACACACACACACACACACAGGCTTATCTCTCAGACTCTAGAGGACGAACTGTAATCAGTCTAATCCCACACTAACTGACCAAATGTCTCAGCCGTCACAGATAGTGTCCATACAGAGGTAATCTGAGAAAACACTCTTAAAGGGATAGTTCACCCAACAATGAATATTACCCCATGATTTACTCTCCCTGAAGTCATCATCGGTGCAGACGGCCTACGCAAGTCTACCTATGCTAAAAGAGTAACACTTGACGATGTATGAGTACCATAAGCTCTTGCGGTTCAAACTAACAGCGCTGGGTGACAAACTCAAGCTCCTCCCACATTGTCGTTTTAGACTTCTAATTCGTGACTGGTGTTTTGTTTTGCTCTATCCATTCATCAGTACATCATGCATCAGGACAAATCGATGTAAATCGATGCGTACGGCCGTCTGCTGGAAGCTAGTTATTTTAGCCGATAAAGTTTTAAATATGGATATTTTTCTTACACGAACACATGGCTTCACATCAGAAGGCCTTTATTAACCCCCGCAGAGCCGTGAGGAGCACTTTAATGATGGACAGATGCACTTTTATGATGGATAGATGCACTTTAATGATGGACAGATGCACTTTAATGATGGACAGATGCACTTTTATGATGGATAGATGCACTTTTATGATGGACAGATGCACTTTAATGATGGGCAGATGCACTTTTATGATGGATAGATGCACTTTTATCATGGATAGATGCACTTTTATGATAGACAGATGCACTTTTATGATGGACAGATGCACTTTAATGATGGACAGATGCACTTTTATGATGGATAGATGCACTTTTATGATAGACAGATGCCCTTTTATGATGGACAGATGCACTTTAATGATGGACAGATGCACTTTTATGATGGATAGATGCACTTTAATGATGGACAGATGCACTTTTATGATGGATAGATGCACTTTAATGATGGGCAGATGCACTTTTATGATGGATAGATGCACTTTTATCATGGATAGATGCACTTTTATGATAGACAGATGCACTTTTATGATGGACAGATGCACTTTAATGATGGACAGATGCACTTTTATGATGGATAGATGCACTTTTATGATAGACAGATGCCCTTTTATGATGGACAGATGCACTTTAATGATGGACAGATGCACTTTTATGATGGATAGATGCACTTTAATGATGGACAGATGCACTTTTATGATGGATAGATGCACTTTAATGATGGACAGATGCACTTTAATGATGGACAGATGCACTTTTATGATGGATAGATGCACTTTTATGATGGATAGATGCACTTTAATGATGGATAGATGCACTTTAATGATGGACAGATGCACTTTTATGATGGACAGATGCACTTTTATGATGGATAGATGCACTTTTATGATGGACAGATGCACTTATGATGGACAGATGCACTTTTATGATGGACAGATGCCCTTTTATGATGGACAGATGCACTTTTATGATGGACAGATGCCCTTTTATGATGGACAGATGCACTTTTATGATGGACAGATGCCCTTTTATGATGGACAGATGCACTTTTATGATGGACAGATGCACTTTTATGATGGACAGATGCACTTTAATGATGGATAGCCTAGATGCACTTTTATGATGGATAGATGCACTTTTATGATGGATAGATGCACTTTAATGATGGATAAATGCGCTTTAATGATGGACAGATGCACTTTTATGATGGACAGATGCACTTTTATGATGGATAGATGCACTTTTATGATGGACAGATGCACTTATGATGGATAGATGCACTTTTATGATGGACAGATGCACTTTTATGATGGACAGATGCCCTTTTATGATGGACAGATGCACTTTTATGATGGACAGATGCACTTTTATGATGGACAGATGCACTTTTATGATGGACAGATGCACTTTAATGATGGATAGCCTAGATGCACTTTTATGATGGATAGATGCCCTTTTATGATGGATAGATGCCCTTTTATGATGGACAGATGCCCTTTTATGATGGACAGATGCCCTTTTATGATGGACAGATGCACTTTTATGATGGACAGATGCACTTTTATGATGGACAGATGCCCTTTTATGATGGACAGATGCCCTTTTATGATGGACAGATGCACTTTTATGATGGACAGATGCACTTTTATGATGGATAGATGCCCTTTTATGATGGACAGATGCCCTTTTATGATGGACAGATGCACTTTTATGATGGACAGATGTACTTTTATGATGAATAGATGCACTTTTATGATGGACAGATGCACTTTTATGATGAATAGATGCACTTTTTATGATGCATAGATGCACTTTTATGATGCATAGATGCACTTTTATGATGGATAGATGCACTTTTATGATGGATAGATGCACTTTTATGATGGATAGATGCACTTTTATGATGAATAGATGCAGTTTTATGATGGACAGATGCAGTTTTATGATGAATAGATGCACTTTTATGATGCATAGATGCACTTTTATCATGGATAGATGCACTTTTATGATGCATAGATGCTCTTTTATCATGGATAGATGCACTTTTATGATGCATAGATGCACTTTTATCATGGATAGATGCACTTTTATGATGGATAGATGCACTTTTATGATGCATAGATGCACTTTTATGATGGATAGATGCACTTTTATGATGGATAGATGCACTTTTATGATGGATAGATGCCCTTTTATGATGGGCAGATGCACTTTTATGATGGATAGATGCACTTTTATGAACTTCAAAACACTAACCGGCAATTAACCCGGCAATTAACCCAGCAATTCACTGGCATTATAAAGCTTGGAAGAGCCAGGATATTTTTTAATATAACTCTGATTGTATTCGTCTGAAAGAAGAGTGTCATATACACCTAGGATGGCTTCAGGGTGAGTAAAGGGCCAGTTAAACTGGTGAAAATCCAGCTTTTAATGCTGTTTATATGTCTGTGGTATTTTTAATATCTTTTAAGACAAACCATGTGTAAGTTCATAAGTCGACAGCATTGCTGAGTATTTCCTCCTTAAAACTGCAGTGAACCAAAGACAGTCTCAAAAACACGGTTTGAAATCGCTGGTGTTTCTGACGTCACAAACGACCTTGTAACCAATCAGATCAACGTGTGATCGTCAACCAGTGGATCTCTGAGCTGAGGGAGTGAGTGGAGGCGGGGCTCATTTGCATATTCATAGAACCACCGCGCATACTAAATGAGGCAAGGGTGTCGAGTTACATTCAAGATATTTTAAGGCTATTTTAAGGAAAAAACATTTAAATATGTCATTTTGGTGATCAAAGATGAGTTTAAGGGATACAATGATTGACTACAGCCTGATTTTCTAAGCATCACTATTACTATTGTTCATACTTGAGATTTTGATTGAGATTTCTGCTTTTTTTTTCTTATTGTGTCCCTGAAAGCATCCTCACATAACCTCTCACATGCCGCTCTCGCCCGAGGGTGCTGTCTTTCCCCGGCCTGTGTCTAATCGAGTTCATCACGCTGTCTGATCCGGAGCGCAGGGAATCGTCTGCCAGCATGTGAAAGGGCTCATGCTGAGGAGGACATGTGTTATTAGCACAACCGTACCTGCGCTGACAGCAAATCAAGCTTAGCGCACTCAGATTAAGGGTTTTTCAGCCTGCGGGACGTTCTGACCCCTATTTAAAACACTGAATGTATTCGAGCCGGAGTAAAGTCAGATATGGATTAGATTTTAGATGAGAGTTTATTAGATTTAGATACTGCTCATCCGAATCCCATCATGCTCTAGTGTTTATTCTGGTTGCAGGCATGTCCCGAACACAAGCTGGCCGTCGCTGGAACAAGAGAGCGCTCATTGTTCTAAATGTGCTGAAGTTAAAATCACATGGTTGTACAAACATTTTTAGAAATGTCATTTGGTCAGCTCTTTGCCTTGTTGTTTGAGGGGTAAAGCAGCTCCTCTGGGTTTAAAATATCCTATTGGAAGACGGACACACACACACTCATATCCAACTCTGGCGTGGAACATGATGATTACTTCTGATCTCCCTTTTGCTGCCAATTTAATTCAGGCTAAACATAATACTGAGAACTGAGAAGCTTGCATATGCAGAGGCAGAAACAGGAGGTGCAATTTTTATTCATTTATTTATTTTTAAGGATGCACTAAAGGTCAATTTACGTTTTAATGTACCCTCATTGATTTTGCTTTCTTCTGTTGAACCGAAAAATATGTATATTTTGAAGATTTGTTTTCCATGCAACAGTTCATGGTGACGACAGCTTTATCTCCAAAACATATAATTTTTTTTAAAACACCATAAAATTATGATTGAAGTCTGTTTTGCTCAACAAAGCTGCAATTATTCCAGTGTAAATCATAACTTTTCTATGTGAATATACAGTAAAGTGTAATTTATTCCTGTGATCAAAGCTGAATTTTCAGCATCATTACTCCAGTCTTCAGTGTCACATGATCCTTCAGAAATCACTCTAATATGAGGATCTGATGATCAAGAAACATTTATGATTATTATCAGTGTTGAAACAGTTGTTGGTCTGTCAGTTGTACAGTTTTTTAGGATTCTTTGATGAATAGGAAGTTCAAAAGAACAGCATTTGTTTGAAATAAAATCTTTTGTAACATTATAAATGTCTTTACTGTCCTTGATAAATAAAAGTATTGATTTCTTTCCTCCAAAAAATAAAAATAAAATTCTCACTGACCGCAACTTTTGAACGGTAGTGTAGTTCTGACACTAAAACTATTTTTTCTCACACAGTAATTTTTATTTTGGCTGAACTATCCAACGATACACATTGATGCATTTTTGTATTGTGATATATTCCTACACGATATATTGTTACATCCCTAATGTGTGTGTGTGTGTGTGTGTGTGTGTGTGTGTGTGTGTGTGTGTGTGTGCGCAGCGCTGCAGGAGGGGAGATCTTTAACCAGTGTGTGGCGGACCGAGACGAGGCGTTTAAAGAGGACGATGTGAAGAGGCTGATGAGGCAGATTCTGGAAGGAGTGGCTTTTCTTCACAGGAGAAACGTCGTGCATCTGGACCTCAAAGTGAGTGAAGATCAAGAGCAACGGCAAAAGTTTTAATATTTAGCAAACTCACCATCTGGTGCTCTTCGGACAAATTTCCCATTTGTTTAGTTTTTTTGTGAATTTCTTTCTTCATCGGAATGGTACGAAACTTGGTAAAGGTTTTGGCACTTGCTTTGTGAACACACACACACACACACACACACACAATGGACATGATTCGAACAGGTTGACCGGTCCTGAATAAAACAGTCACACTTGTGCTTCTCGGCGTCAGAAACGAGCGCACTGGAAATGAATGTGAGAGTTTCCTCTAGTGGAAGCGTGTGGAACTGCAGCCGATCAACATCTCACTGAACGCTCCTTTACTGAGAGATCAGCCTCAAACACAACAAATCAACCTTTTGAACACAACTTGTTTAGATTTATGGCTTTGATTTTCTTGCAGTTTTAGAGAAAAACATGTTTTTTAAAAATATACATTTCATATAAAAATTGAAAATAGTATTTTTGCTCATTTTTCATAACAATAAAAGTTAAATTCTGTAAGTTTAAGTTCACTTTTTACACTTTTTTCACTTCAGCAATAATCTGCCAAGTGTCGACTTTAAAAAAAGATCAAAATTACTCTAAAGCATTCAAGATTTACCTCAGTTTAAGTTGGAAATTTACTCTCAAAAAGTGAATAAATGGATTATAAATATAATCCAGTACCATGAAATCCCCAAAAAATACAAAATATTAAATAAAAAGCGTCCCGTTTAGCTTAAGAGCTCCAGAGAGTGTCAGGGTTGTGTTTGATGAAGTGGACATTTCTGTGGTCTGAATACATATGCTTTATTCACCAGAGCTACAAGTGTGTAATTACACCAGGGCTAAAAGTGTATAATTATACCTCCATTATAACTATGTGCCGTCGGTGTACTGTGCTGCTGGGCAGTGTCACTACAGGAGTGTTTTCCTCCACAGCCTCAGAATATCCTCCTCACCAGCGAGTCTCCGCTCGGACACATAAAGGTGGTGGACTTCGGGCTGTCGAGGCTGGTGAGCAGCGGACACGAGATCAGGGAGATCATGGGAACACCGGAGTATGTAGGTAATGTCACCAATCATGGGCCGTCACACTGGACACACACTACACTCTTACAAATGAAGGGTGTTTTCACAGCGTTGGCGTTGAAGAACCATTTTGGGTTCCTATTCTGCTCTTTCCATCTGTGTTTAGTGTGTAGTGTTGCTGTTTGAGCATTAAAAAGCTCCAGTTCTTCTCTATATGAGTGTTCCTGAACTCCTGAAACGCCTCCATTGTAGTCTTGAGTTTCTCCCGGGAACGAACACGCCATAATATTCCTCATTATAATAATTAATGTGCAGAATAAAGGGGCGGGGCCTGGTTGAGTTAGTTAGTAGTGTGTTAAACTGGCGGTTATGGAAAGGGGCGGGGCATTTCCCAAACACACTCGAAGCGCTCGACCAATCACAACACACTGCTCCAGCCGACCAATCAGAGCACAGTGTGCTTTTCAGAAGGAGGGGCTTCATAGAGACAGGAAGTAAACAGAGCGTTACTGACAGACTGGGAAGAGAGGAGCCGCAACAATGGAGAATATGAGGAGAATAATCAACATTCAAGCAGGAAAACCTGTTCTAGTAGAGCCTGAAACAAGACCTTTTTTTAAAAGAAGCATTTTTTCTTAGTTTGAAGAACATTTAAAAAAACTAAAGAAAGAATCTATCGATGTTAAAGGCTGTTTGTGGAGCCATCAATGCCAATAAAGAAGCGTTATTTCTAAGAGTGTTTGGACAAACTGGACTGAGTTTATGTAATGGTTTGTTTTATCCCTACAGCACCAGAAGTCCTGAATTATGAGCCAATAAGCACAGCGACTGACATGTGGTGAGTGTTTCCCTGCATCACCATGTTCTCAAGCCGGGATGTTCCACAAGCAAAGTCATCATCGCATAATAAAGACTTCTCTGGTGTGTTACCGCCATGGCTGTGATCTATCCTCCAGTGCAGCTGCTGGATCTCCTCTGGAACAAGCGGAGTATTCACTGTTCAAAGTGTGTCGGTTGTTCGGCTTCAGGATATATTGTGCAAGAACATTTGTAACCTAAAGTCTTTTATCAACAATAATGCTTTGAGAAAAGTCTATTTGTAACCTAAATGTCGTCCCGAGGAAGCATCATCATCATCATCATCATCTCTCTCTCTTTCTCAATTCAATTCAAATGAGCTTTATTGGCATGAATGTGTAAAATAGCACAATATTGCCAAAGCAATAGACATATACACACATATGTAGATAAATAAAAGTGAACAATAAATTTTTTTTTTCATATTTTGCATAAATATATCAAAAAAACAAACAAATTATATACACACTACCGTTCAAAAGTTTGGGGTCAGTGAGAATTTTATTTTTATTTTTTGGAGGAAAGAAATCAATACTTTTATTTATCAAGGAATAATTAATTTGATCGAAAGTGACAGTAAAGACATTTATAATGTTACAAAAGTCTTTTGAACTTCCTATTCATCAAGGAATCCAAAAAAAAAAAAAAAAAAAAAAAAAACTGTACAACTGACAGACCAACAACTGTTTCAACACTGATAATAATCATAAATGTTTCTTGAGCATCAGATCCTCATATTAGAGTGATTTCTGAAGGATCATGTGACACTGAAGACTGGAGTAATGATGCTGAAAATCAGCTTTGATCACAGGAATAAATTACACTTTACTGTATATTCACATAGAAAACAGCTGATTTACACTGGAATAATATTTAATACTATAACTGATTTTTGTTGTATTTTTAATCAAATAAGCGCAGCCATGGTTAGCAGAAGAGAATTCTTTTAAAAGTATTTAAAATCGTACCGACCTCAAACTTTTGAACGGTAGTGTATATATATATATATATATATAATAACAAAAATAAGTAGAGATATTCGCTCTGTCTCTCTCTCTCTCTACAGCAGGAAAAAAAAAGTTCTTGTTTTATTAAAAATGTATTTGGTGAAGCTAAAATGTCAGTTCGGTTGTCACGGAAAGGAGAGTTGCATGATGGTGGATCAGCTGATGCGTCTGCAGTGTTAAAGGGGTTAATACAATCCTATAAATATAGTTTGGCTATTTCTAGTTGGTTTATGATTTGGATGTTCAGATGTAAATGGGGCGTAAACATGTATCTGCGATGTTGGCCCTGATGGCGGTCTCCAAATGTGTGCATGAGTGAAGTTTGACTGTAAATTTTTAAATTGCAAACATTTTTTTTTTTTTTTTTTTTAAACGAGTGTTTGCGTTTCTTGAGACTCCTGTTTTTTAAAATCCATTGCGCTCCTTCTATCTGCTTTTGTTATTTAGCTTTTTACTAAAAATGTTATATCTTTAATATTTTGGTAAATAAATTGATCTTAAAGTCAAGTCTCGCTCTCTCTCTCTTTTCTCTCTCTCTCTGACTCTCTCACTCTCTCTCTCTGACTCTCTCTCTCTCTCTTTTCTCTCTCTCTCTGACTCTCTCTCTCTCTCTCTTTTCTCTCTCTCTCTGACTCTCTCACTCTCTCTCTCTCTCTTTTCTCTCTCTCTCTGACTCTCTCTCTCTCTGACTCTCTCACTCTCTCGCTCGCTCTCTCTCTCACTCTCTCTCTCTCTCTGACTCTCTCTCTCTGACTCTCTCTCTCTGACTCTCTCACTCTCTCTTTTCTCTCTCTCTCTGACTCTCTCTCTCTCTGACTCTCTCACTCTCTCGCTCGCTCTCTCTCTCACTCTCTCTCTCTCTCTGACTCTCTCTCTCTGACTCTCTCTCTCTGACTCTCTCACTCGCTCTCTCACTCGCTCTCTCTCTCTGACTCTCTCACTCTCTCTCTCTCTCTTTTCACTCTCTCTCTGACTCTCTCTCTCTGACTCTCTCGCTCGCTCTCTCACTCGCTCTCTCTCTCACTCTCTCTCTCTCTCTGACTCTCTCTCTCTTTTCTCTCTCTCTCTGACTCTCTCTTTTCTCTCTCTCACTCTCTCGCTCTCTCTCACTCTCTCTCTGACTCTCTCACTCTCTCACTCGCTCGCTCTCTCTCTCTCTCTCTCACTCTCTCGCTCTCTCTCACTCTCTCTCTGACTCTCTCACTCTCTCTCTCTCTCTCTCTCGCTCTCTCTCACTCTCTCACTCGCTCTCTCTCTCTCTCGCTCTCTCTCACTCTCTCTCTCTCTCTCTCTCTCTCTCTCTCTCTCTCTCTCTCTCTCTCTCTCTCTCGCTCTCTCTCTCTCTCTCAGGAGCATCGGTGTCCTCGTGTACGTGATGCTGACGGGCATCTCTCCGTTCCTGGGCGACGATAAGCAGGAGACGTTCCTCAACATCTCTCAGATTAACGTCAGCTACACCGAGGAAGAGTTCGAGACGCTGGACGAGTCCGCCATCCTCTTCATCAAGTCCCTGCTCATCAAAGAACCTGAGTGAGACACACTTATAATGGCACAAAACACTTCATCTCAAATACATATCTAGTTCAGTCATGAACCTCTGATCGGTCCTTCACAATCACATCAGCTCATGGCTCAAGCTGATTGGCTCTGCTGATCCTGCAGCCAATGAGATCGCTCGCTCAGCATTTCCTGTAATCTAGTCTTGCAGTGCTATCAGAGTTCCTCTGAAACTCAATTGCTTAAGAGAAGTCTTATTATTCCAAACAATGTTTCATGATCAGCATTTATCAATTCATATATGAAGCAAACATTCAAATTCTTTACTATGATACAAGTAGTGAATTATTAAGCAAGGGTGTAACAATATAACGTGTCTACATATATCGCAAAACAAAAATACAAGTATCGTGGATAGTGAAAATAATATATATTGTGTATAGTTCAGCCAAAATAAAATTGACTGTGTGAGGAAAATATATATATATATATAATTTTGATATTTTCATACCTTTTCTGCAATTTAATCAAACAGGTTGAAATGTTTAATATTGTTTCCCCTCCAAAATGATTTCACGTTTTTTTTTTTTTTTACATTGATCACAAATTAAAACATTAAAAATAATGCTGCTTCGATAAAAGGAAGAAAACAATCTTAATAAACTGCCAGTTGTTTATTTAAGATAGTTGTTTTAACAGTAAACATGCAGTAAATGTGAAACTTCAATGCATGATGTGAACATTGTTTCTAGTAAAAACCGTTGGGTTACACATATTGGGTCACTATGTTGGGTTATTTTGAACTAAAACTGAACTGCGGACGTTCCTGATGTCGATGTTGTGTGTACAGGAGCCGAGCGACCGCAGAAGACTGTCTCAAACACCAGTGGCTTCAGCTGAAGGAGCAGGACCTGAAGGAGAGCACCTGTGAGCCGGTCAGCCCTGATGAAGAGGAGGAGGAGGAGCTGTTCGTCATGGCCTCCTACACCCCCGACCCCAAGGCCATCTCCAAACGCTTCAAGTTCCAGGAGCCCTTCTCCACGCTTCCCGGAGGATTCATCTACTGACACACACACACACACACACTCGGTCTCCTCACTGTAAAAACTGTTCAGTTCACTCACTTAAAAGATTGAGGAAACCCGTTGCCTCACAATTAAGTAATGAACAGAAAACATAAGCAGTGGAATTGTCAAGTTCAAGTTTATTTACTTAATAATTGTAAGGCAACGGGTTTACAAACAAATAAGTGAAGTCCACTGATCCCTTTTTACAGCCGTTCCCTCGCCTCGTGATCTGAACCTGTAAGCCAAACGTGTGTTGCGTTCGCTCCTGTTCTCTGTGTTTGTGCTGCTCTATATTTACATGCGTACGCTCCTGAAGACCAAGCCTTGCTGCGATTCTCTCTTTCAATCTCCTTCTGGTGCCATGCTTCAATATTTTGATGATAAGGGTCATAAACGTTTCTTGGGATGTTGTCTTCTGTTTGCCTTTGCCATGTTTGTACAAAATTAATGTTGTTTGTTTTTTTCTGCAATCCAGAGGCAAGCAGAATTAAATGTAAATTAATCTAATTTTATATTAAGAGTATTTCAGTGTCATGTTTAAAAAGCCATTTTGTATGTTCAGGTCATTCCTGGGTAAAGATTTCCACAGCAATAACACTTACATTTACACATATATATGAAGAAAATGTGTTTATTCTAACTAATGTTAGAGTTATAACTGTAAATTGATTTGTCACTATAAAGAATATTTTAATGGCAACAAATTTCCAAGTGACTGTCTTGATGCTGTAAATAAAACTTTGTCTTGAAGGCCAGCCACTCTCCCTCATTATTATGATGATTATTAATACTTATGAATCTAAATAAATGTCATGCGGTTCACCTGAACACAAGGTGTAACATTGGAGTTATAATCCTGCTGCTGATCCATCAGATTTTGAATCTGGATAAAAAGGCCCTGGAAAGGTTTTGAAAATAAACACACATAGATACAGGTCCTCGAAACTGCTTAAATTTATGTTGTGCAATAAGTTTTCTGGAAAAAAAAATCAATATTATACCCTTCAGTCCGCTAATGTGTTATTTCGCCAACACTGCGTGGCCTATGCACACTAGCTTGCTTGATTTACGTTAGTTACGCGCATTTACACGTTACGTAAAGTGTTTCCCTCGTGAAGTACTTTGTGTTGCCATGACGTTCAAATGTGCACGAAACTTCTACGATGATACCTCAGCGTTTCACAGACACACCGTGAAACATTGCAAAAATAGTCTGAAACGATGTAACCTTGCTCTCTCTTGAAAGACATTAAGTCCTTGAATTTGAAGTTAACCGAGGTGTGGGAACCCTGAAAAAAAATCACAGCCTGGTTTGACTTTGAACAACCAAGTAGAAGTTCACAAACAAGTAAACAAAAGAGACCCTTTCACATTTCCGGGTTTCTCAGAAGGGGAAGTCGTCATAGTTGGGTAAACTTCTATAGCGGTGAATAAGAGACTACATTAAATATATACCGTATATATATATATATGTGTGTGTGTGTGTGTGTGTGTGTGTGTGTGTGTGTGTGTGTGTGTGTGTGTGTGTGTGTTTTTGTGTTCCCATTTGCTCAGATAGCAAAAGAAAACCCCAGCAACAGTGTTTTCACAACTTTCAAAAAGAGTTTAAAAAAATACAATTGAGAGAGATTGATAACCGCTGTCAGAATAAAGAAATATGTCAATTTTACCATTACTCCCACCATAGCCGCTGTATTAGAAACACCCTCACAGCAGCGTTTAGTGATATAAATGTACATACAGTTTTTAAAAAATGAAAATACAACAAACTTTGCATGATTCCCGATGTTGATAACCGTTAAAGCGCCTCACCACAGTCTATGAAAAGCTCTATGGAAATGGCCTTTGTTTTGGCGCCCTCTGCTGCGTGACGTCATGTAATTGTTTTGAGGTTTTTTAAAACACATTTATTTGGTTTTGCTTTTTTTATTATTTTTTATTATTATTAATATTAACATACATATATCGGTTGGTAAATTGGTGTAACAAATTGTACAGCTAAAAATGTAAACTAATAAAATCTGTATTAAATCTACAGAATTAGCGGGTATGTATCAGTAGCCTATGATCAGTAGTATTCTGCCATTTAAAGCGCCAGTGATCCCGGGTGTTTGCGGGTCCGCGGTGATGATTTGATCGATTAGCGGGCATTAATGTGTCGTGTAGGCCTCGCCCGTGAGGTCCTCTGCCCGTGAACGCGGAACCGGACCTCAGAGCACCGGGAGAGAGACGGGAGATGCGCTGACGCGACGGATTGACGGATTCCCGTGACGCGTGTGTTACCGATGGAGGACTGGGCCCAGTGTTTGGACGAGGCCGTGCGGGTCGCGCGCAGAGCCGGGCAGGTACAATTATGTTCATTCCTAACAATCATATCCAGCTAAAAGTTATAATGCTGAAACGTTAAAGGGCGTTGCTGTACAGATAATAAACACTGCGCTGTTTTTACCCGGTATTTCCTTGTTGTTGTATCAGCATGTTGACACCCTGTGTTAATAAGTCCAACACAAATCCTACATTATAACAGAGCTTATGTATGAATCAGTATTGATACCTGTTCTGTAATAGTCGAAGCACTATAAAATAGAATAAACTATTTGATCTGTTCGACTGATGACACTTTCATAAACCTGTTATAGAAATAACCCTGATAAAGCTTGTTATCTGATCCAGGGTGGACTAATGTAACATGTGTAGAAGCGTTAGGACAATACTTATTATTATTATTATTATCATCATCATCATTATTATTTTTATTGTTGTTGTTGTTTTTGTCAATACATATAAATCATAAATAATTATAGTTATAATAGTCTGTTGTTGTTATTATTAAATATAAATAATGAAAACAAAAGGTATTTAAGGATAAGGATATTATCATTTGTATTATTATTATCAATAATTATACATTTATATAAGTAATTATAGTAATAATAGTCTATTATTAATTGTATTATTAAATATAAATTAATTTAAATAATAACAAAAGTAGTACATGATTATTATTATTATAATTACTATTATTATACATTTATAAATTATAGTAATAATAGTCTTATTATTATTATTATTATCAATACATGTAAAATAATATAGATGATAATGATAACAATAGTAGATTATTATTATCAAGATTATGTTAGCACTATATTATAATTTATTATATTAATACAACTTTATTATTCTCTAAACAACAAACATACTATTTATTTATCTAATACGATTCATGAGTCATTATTATTTTTAATTAGCTCTTATTTTCATTTAAGCTTTTTTCATTTTTGTAGGCTATGTGCTTTTGTCATTTTTATTAGTTGATTTTAATATATAGGCTAGCTTCTTTTTCTGGAGATTTAATACATTTCCATTTTAGCTTTAATCATTTTAGTACGTCAAATTTATTTCAGTAAGTTCCCAAGGCGAGATTAAAAATTTTCATCAAATATTTAGTTTCAGCATTATTTGGCTGACTGAGAATGGTGGTGTGTGTGGTGCTGCTGTGAGATGTGTGTGTGTGTGTGTGTGTGTGTGTGTGTGTGTGTGTGTGTGTGTGTGTGTGTGTGTGTGTGTGTGTGTGTGTGTGTGTGTGTGTGTGTGTGTGTGTCTCCTCCGTCAGGTGTGTGTGTGTGTGTGTGTCTCCTCCGTCAGGTGGTGGTGTGTGTGGTGCTGCTGTGAGATGTGTGTGTGTCTCCTCCGTCATGTGTGGTGTGTGTGTGTGTGTGTCTCCTCCGTCAGGTGGTGGTGTGTGTGGTGCTGCTGTGAGATGTGTGTGTGTGTGTCTCCTCCGTCAGGTGTGTGTGTGTGTGTGTGTGTGTGTCTCCTCCGTCAGGTGGTGGGGTGTGTGGTGCTGCTGTGAGATGTGTGTGTGTGTCTCCTCCGTCAGGTGTGTGTGTGTGTGTGTGTGTGTGTCTCCTCCGTCAGGTGGTGGGGTGTGTGGTGCTGCTGTGAGATGTGTGTGTGTGTCTCCTCCGTCAGGTGGTGGGGTGTGTGGTGCTGCTGTGAGATGTGTGTGTGTGTGTCTCCTCCGTCAGGTGTGTGTGTGTGTGTGTGTGTGTGTCTCCTCCGTCAGGTGGTGGGGTGTGTGGTGCTGCTGTGAGATGTGTGTGTGTGTCTCCTCCGTCAGGTGGTGGCGTGTGCAGTGCTGTCAGTCAGGTGTGTGTGTGTCTCCTCCGTCAGGTGGTGGCGTGTGCAGTGCTGTCAGTCAGGTGTGTGTGTGTCTCCTCCGTCAGGTGGTGTCGTGTGCAGTGCTGTCAGTCAGGTGTGTGTGTGTCTCCTCCGTCAGGTGGTGGTGTGTGCAGTGCTGTCAGTCAGGTGTGTCTGTGTGTGTGTTTCCTCTGTCAGGTGTGTGTGTCTCTTCCGTCAGGTGGTGGTGTGTGTCTCCTCCGTCAGGTGTGTGTGTGTGTGTGTGTCTCCTCTGTCAGGTGGTGGTGTGTGTTTCCTCCGTCAGGTGGTGGTGTGTGTCTCCTCCGTCAGGTGTGTGTGTGTATGCAGTGCTGTCAGTCAGGTGTGTGTGTGTGTGTGTGTTTCCTCTGTCAGGTGTGTGTGTCTCTTCCGTCAGGTGGTGGTGTGTGTCTCCTCCGTCAGGTATGTGTGTGTGTGTGTGTGTGTCTCCTCTGTCAGGTGGTGGTGTGTGTTTCCTCCGTCAGGTGGTGGTGTGTGTCTCCTCCGTCAGGTGTGTGTGTGTGTGTGTCTCCTCTGTCAGGTGGTGGTGTGCTTCCTCCATCTGGTGGTGGTGTGTGTGTGTGTCTCCTCTGTCAGGTGGTGGTGTGTGTTTCCTCCATCAGGTGGTGGTGTGTGTCTCCTCCGTCAGGTGTGTGTGTGTGTGTGTGTCTTCTCCATCAGGTGGTGGTGTGTGTCTCCTCCGTCAGGTGTGGGTGTGTGTCTCCTCCATCAGGTGGTGGTGTGTGTCTCTTCCGTCAGGTGGTGGTGTGTGTCTCCTCCGTCAGGTGTGTGTGTGTGTCTCCTCCGTCAGGTGGTGGTGTGTGTCTCTTCCGTCAGGTGGTGGTGTGTGTCTCCTCCGTCAAGTGTGTGTGTGTGTGTGTGTCTCCTCTGTCAGGTGGTGGTGTGTGTTTCCTCCGTCAGGTGGTGGTGTGTGTCTCCTCCGTCAGGTGTGTGTGTGTGTGTGTGTCTCCTCTGTCAGGTGGTGGTGTGCTTCCTCCATCTGGTGGTGGTGTGTGTGTGTGTGTGTCTCCTCTGTCAGGTGGTGGTGTGTGTTTCCTCCATCAGGTGGTGGTGTGTGTCTCCTCCGTCAGGTGTGTGTGTGTGTGTGTGTCTTCTCCATCAGGTGGTGGTGTGTGTCTCCTCCGTCAGGTGTGGGTGTGTGTCTCCTCCATCAGGTGGTGGTGTGTGTCTCTTCCGTCAGGTGGTGGTGTGTGTCTCCTCCGTCAGGTGTGTGTGTGTGTCTCCTCCGTCAGGTGGTGGTGTGTGTCTCTTCCGTCAGGTGGTGGTGTGTGTCTCCTCCGTCAAGTGTGTGTGTGTGTGTGTGTCTCCTCTGTCAGGTGGTGGAGTGTGTCTCTTCCGTCAGGTGTGTGTGTGTGTCTCCTCTGTCAGGTGGTGGAGTGTGTCTCTTCCGTCAGGTGTGTGTGTGTCTCCTCCATCAGGTGGTAGTGTGTGTGTTCTCCGTCAGGTGGTGGTGTGTGCGGTGCTGCTGTGAGATGCGTGTGTGTGTGTGTCTCCTCCGTCAGGTGGTGGTGTGTGCAGTGCAGCTATGAGATGTTGGTGTGTGTCTCCTCTGTCAGGTGGTGGTGTGTGTCTCCTCCGTCAGGTGTGTGTGTGTGTCTCCTCCATCAGGTGGTGGTGTGTGTCTCTTCCGTCAGGTGTGTGTGTGTGTGTGTCTCCTCCATCAGGTGGTAGTGTGTGTGTCCTCCGTCAGGTGGTGGTGTGTGCGGTGCTGCTGTGAGATGCGTGTGTGTGTGTGTCTCCTCCGTCAGGTGGTGGTGTGTGCATTACAGCTATGAGATGTTGGTGTGTGTCTCCTCTGTCAGCTGTTTGGGTGTGTCCTCCGTCAGGTGGTGGCGTGTGCAGTGCAGCAGGAGAAGTGTGTGCGCAGTAAAAGCACTCCCACAGATCTGGTGACGGAGGCGGATCAGCAGGTGGAGGAGCTCATCATCTCCACCCTCAGGAGCAGATTCCCGGAGCACAGGTGCACATCTGGAGACTCAATACACACACACACCAGCGAATAGGACATGGACCATGGTATGGGGGGCCTGGGCCGTGGAGTGTGGGCGTAGCTGGCAGTGCAGGGGACCAGGGCGGAGCCAGCCACAGAGGCGTGGCCTCAGTGGCCCTAACAAAGGACTCCTCTGGTCAGGGGCTGAACTCCTCTCTGGACGCTGGTCTGGGGCTGGAGTCCTCTCTGGACGCTGGTCAGGGGCTGGACTCCTCTCTGGACGCTGGTCAGGGGCTGGACTCCTCTCTGGACTCTGGTCAAAGGCTGGACTCCTCTCTGGACTCTGGTCAGGGACTGGACTCCTCTCTGGACGCTGGTCTGGGGCTGGAGTCCTCTCTGGATGCTGGTCAGGGGCTGGACTCCTCTCTGGACGCTGGTCTGGGACTGGAGTCCTCTCTGGACGCTGGTCAGGGGCTGGAGTCCTCTCTGGACTCTGGTCAGGGGCTGGACTCCTCTCTGGACTCTTGTCAGGGGCTGGAGTCCTCTCTGGACGCTGGTCAGGGGCTGGAGTCCTCTCTGGATGCTGGTCTGGGGCTGGACTCCTCTCTGGACTCTGGTCAGGGGCTGGACTCCTCTCTGGACGCTGGTCAGGGACTGGAGTCCTCTCTGGACTCTGGTCAGGGGCTGGACTCCTCTCTGGACTCTGGTCAGGGGCTGGACTCCTCTCTGGACGCTGGTCAGGGACTGGAGTCCTCTCTGGACGCTGGTCAGGGGCTGGAGTCCTCTCTGGACTCTGGTCAGGGGCTGGACTCCTCTCTGGACTCTGGTCAGGGGCTGGACTCCTCTCTGGACTCTGGTCAGGGGCTGGACTCCTCTCTGGACTCTGGTCAGGGGCTGGAGTCCTCTCTGGACTCTGGTCTGTGGCTGGAGTCCTCTCTGGACTCTGGTCAGGGGCTGGAGTCCTCTCTGGATGCTGGTCTGGGGCTGGACTCCTCTCTGGACTCTGGTCAGGGGCTGGACTCCTCTCTGGACTCTGGTCAGGGGCTGGACTCCTCTCTGGACTCTGGTCAGGGGCTGGAGTCCTCTCTGGACTCTGGTCTGTGGCTGGAGTCCTCTCTGGACTCTGGTCAGGGGCTGGAGTCCTCTCTGGACTCTGGTCAGGGGCTGGACTCCTCTCTGGACTCTGGTCAGGGGCTGGAGTCCTCTCTGGACTCTGGTCTGTGGCTGGAGTCTTCTCTGGACTCTGGTCAGGGGCTGGAGTCCTCTCTGGATGCTGGTCTGGGGCTGGAGTCCTCTCTGGACTCTGGTCTGGGGCTGGAGTCCTCTCTGGACTCTGGTCAGGGGCTGGACTCCTCTCTGGACTCTGGTCAGGGGCTGGAGTCCTCTCTGGACTCTGGTCTGTGGCTGGAGTCCTCTCTGGACTCTGGTCAGGGGCTGGAGTCCTCTCTGGACTCTGGTCTGTGGCTGGAGTCCTCTCTGGACTCTGGTCAGGGGCTGGACTCCTCTCTGGACTCTGGTCAGGGGCTGGAGTCCTCTCTGGACTCTGGTCTGTGGCTGGAGTCCTCTCTGGACTCTGGTCAGGGGCTGGAGTCCTCTCTGGACTCTGGTCTGTGGCTGGAGTCCTCTCTGGACGCTGGTCAGGGGCTGGACTCCTCTCTGGACTCTGGTCAGGGGCTGGAGTCCTCTCTGGACTCTGGTCTGTGGCTGGAGTCCTCTCTGGACTCTGGTCAGGGGCTGGAGTCCTCTCTGGACTCTGGTCTGTGGCTGGAGTCCTCTCTGGATGCTGGTCTGGGGCTGGACTCCTCTCTGGATGCTGGTCTGGGGCTGGAGTCCTCTCTGGACTCTGGTCTGGGGCTGGAGTCCTCTCTGGACTCTGGTCTGTGGCTGGAGTCCTCTCTGGACTCTGGTCAGGGGCTGGAGTCCTCTCTGGACTCTGGTCTGTGGCTGGAGTCCTCTCTGGATGCTGGTCTGGGGCTGGAGTCCTCTCTGGACTCTGGTCAGGGGCTGGAGTCCTCTCTGGATGCTGGTCTGGGGCTGGACTCCTCTCTGGATGCTGGTCTGGGGCTGGAGTCCTCTCTGGACTCTGGTCTGGGGCTGGAGTCCTCTCTGGACTCTGGTCAGGGGCTCAGCAGACATGACTTGAAGAGTTTCAGGCTCGGCAGGCACGACGTGAAGAGACTCAGGCTTCTTAGAGGCTACTCTGGGATTGCAGGGCTCCTCGTCTGCAAAGCCCAGAGTAAATGACGAGCTGCTCAACAAAAGGGCATAGTCAATATATTGTGCCAGGGATCAGTGGATTTTTCCCCCAGGTAGCCGTGAACGAATGAGTTCCTTCAAACCCACACGAAAAATGTCCTTCCGGGCGATGTCATTAAAATCCACTTGGTCACAAATTGCACAGAACTCCTCAACATAGTTCTCAATGGCCTGGTCGCCTTGACGGAGGCGCATGAGACGACTGCTGGGCAAAATTACTAAAACCTAATCTAATATTAAAGTAAAAACTGAAAATATACAAAATAAAAGCTAATTCAGCATATAAATTGATACTATAATACTAAAAAAGATACTAAATAATTCTAAAATAAGACTGAAGTACCATGTAAATATCAGGTTATATGAACATGATAATGAAGTGTTTTGCAAATAAAAATGGTTTTCCTGTAGAAGATTTCTATAAAAGGGCACTACAGACTGTTTAATGTGTGACCATTCTTTAGTAATAACTGTTGGTGTAATGTTGATGTTTTGTGTCACATGTTACTGAAAGGTTTATCGGAGAGGAATCGTCTGCCGCCGGAGTGAAGTGTGAACTGACCGACAGCCCGACCTGGATAATAGATCCCATCGACGGGACCTGTAACTTCGTGCACAGGTACCATAAGCGTCTTCATATATTGTGTTTAAATCATCATAGAAATATAATCCCAACACACAATCCTTGGCTTGCAGTTTTCCAATGGTGGCAGTGAGCATCGGATTCGCTGTGAGGAAAGAGGTAAAGCACGGATGAATCCCAATGTCTGGTTCTCTCTCTGATGATGTACATGTACAGTATAAAGTGTGTGTGAATAATAAATGTGTGTGTGTCAGCTGGAGTTTGGTGTGATCTACCACTGTTTCGACGGGACACTGTACACCGCCAGAAAAGGACACGGAGCCTTTCGCAATGGTGTTCGACTACAGGTTTCCAAAGAAAAAGGTCAGCAAATGATTTAACTTATTTTTTTGCAATAAATGATAATCATCCTGTCGCTTTATAATGGCAAAGTAAAACTGATTTGAATTATAAAACACATAGTTGCGGTCCTGAATGCTGATTAGACCATTCTTAAACTATACATGTTTCCTTGACAAATTAAGAAAACTAAAAATAAATATAATAATAATACATTAATTAAATACAAATAAATTAAAGCTAAACTCACATTTAAAAAAAAAATTACAAAAGCACATAAAATTAGACCATTGTTAAACTACTGTATAAAGGTTTGGGGTCAGAAAGTTTTTGAAAGAGTCTCTTCTGCATTTATCTGATCAAAAATACAGTAAAAAGTAATTGTTATGGTGTGGCAGAGGGACGAGGATCTCATTGCAGCAGTATTTATTGAAAAAACACACAAATAATGTGTGTGAAAAGCGCTATACAAATAAATTTTAATTGAATTGAACAAATAAAGGTAATCCAAATAAGAGATCCAACAGGAGAAACAAAATTCCAAACAGGAGAAGAAGATGATAAACCAAACGGGAAACAACGAACGCCCCACAAAAGCCGATAACAAGAGCTAACAAGGTACAGGTGATAGTAATCAATCACTATGGTAACAAACAACAGTAACTTTAGAAAAAAAAAAAGAGTAAAACGGGAACTAAACACAGGAGAAACCAGAAAACACACTTCAAAATAAAAGTCACATAACACAAAAATACAAGGGAAACCATGACAGTAATATTTTAAAATATTATTCCAATGTTTTCTATGTGAATATACAGTAAAGTGTAATTTATTCCTGTGATCAAAGCTGAATTTTCAGCATCATTACTCCAGTCTTCAGTGTCACATGATCCTTCAGAAATCACTCTAATATGAGGATCTGATGCTCATTTTATGATTATTATCAATGTTCAAAACAGCTTCATATTTTTGTGGAAACTGATACATTTTATTTTTTGATGAATAGAAAGTTCAAAAGAACAGCATTAATTTGAAACAGAAACATTTTATAAAATTATAAATGTCACTTTTAAACGTTGTAATGTGTCCTTGGTTAATAAAAGTGTGTGTATATATATATTTAAACGTACAGACCCCAAACTCTTATTTAAATAATTAATTCAAAAATATAAATGGTCTTTATGGGTTTGATCTCACTTTATTGGCCTGTTTTTGCTACAAGCCTTTGCTAATTAAATTCCACCGTACAGTAACTGTTGCAGACGTGATTACAGTATCTGACGATACGATGTGTTTCGTGTCTCGGTCAGATGTGTCCAAGGCCCTCATTCTGACGGAGATCGGGGCCAAGAGAGACCCTGCAACACTGGATATCTTCCTGGGAAATATGAAGAAAATGTTGAGCGCACCGACTCATGGGTACGGCCACTGGGAGAAACATAAGCAAATATTATTGGAGTGTGTTTTACAACAAAATTACTTGAGTCTTTATACTTCAAAATGAACTTGCCATTTTGAACTTGAACTTGAAATTTACTATAATCCTACACCAGTTTCTTTTTCAGTGCAACATGATTTACAACAATAGGGCCCTATGAAATCCATTTCATTTTTTTCCCCAAATTCTGTTTTATTTTTACAGTAGATATAGCATCCTCCTTCAGGTCAGTCTTATATTTGTAATAAAAAATAAGTTTGAATGTCCGTTTTATTGGGGGGTTTTCCCGAGCCACGGCACGCTAGTGATTTGTCAGATGAGTCTTGCTTCTCTGTGTTCACAAGTTTCAGTCCTTTCAATATAAAGTCTTCTCTACTGACTCACGCACTCATAAAGACAGTCTCTGCCGCCATCTAATGGAGAAATAATGCTCTTCTGTTGCTGTTCACGGCCAGGGACTAGTTTTTCCAGCGGAAGGAAGGCTTTTAGTGATTTTACTTCATGAAAGTTGCAATAATACATATTTTTTGGCTTTAATATTTGTATTGTGTGGTAACTGTTTTCTAAAAGCTGTAAGGTACTCGAGGCTCGTGCTGTGTGGGGAATAAGTCACGACTGACTGGAGCCTAACAACACCCTTCAGACTTATTCACCACACAGCCTCGAGAACCTTAGTGCTGACTTACAGTCTGTTATGTAAATGTGACCTTTGACCCGCAGTGTGAGGATCGTCGGCAGCTCGACTCTCTCCCTGTGTCTCGTGGCCAGTGGCTCGGCGGAGGCGTATTACCAGTTCGGTCTTCACTGCTGGGACATCGCCGCGGCCGCCGTCATCATCAGAGAGGCCGGAGGCGTCGTCATCGACACCACAGGTCATTATAGGACTATTATTACTATTATTACTATTATTAATATTACCACAGGTCAGTCTTGGAACAACACAACTCACTTCTGATGTGGAAAATCTTCCTTTATGTTCTGTATGTATATGTGTGTGAGTGTGAGTGTGAGTGTGTGTGTGTTCATGTCTCAGTGTTTGTGGCTTAGGGAACACGATCGACCTCGTGTGTGTGTGTGTGTGTGTGTGTGTGTGTGTTCATGTCTCAGTGTTTGTGGCTTAGGGAACACGATCGACCTCGTGTGTGTGAGTGTGAGTGTGTGTGTGTTCATGTCTCAGTGTTTGTGGCTTAGGGAACACGATCGACCTCGTGTGTGTGTGTGTGTGTGTGTGTATTTGAGTGTGTGTTGATGTCTCTCTGTGATTGTGTCATAAGGAACACCCTTGACCTTGTGTGTGTGTGTGTATAAGTGAGTGTGTGTTGATGTCTCTCTGTGTTTGTGTCGTAGGGAACGCACTCGACCTCGTGTGTGTGTGTGTGTGTGTGTGTGTGTGTGTGTGTGTGTGTGTCGATGTCTCTGTTTGTGTCGTAGGGAAACACACTCGACCTCGTGTGTGTGTGTGTGTGTGTGTGTGTGTGTGTGTGTGTGTGTGTGTGTCGATGTCTCTGTTTGTGTCGTAGGGAACACACTCGACCTCGTGTGTGTGTGTGTGTGTGTGTCGATGTCTCTGTTTGTGTCGTAGGGAACACACTCGACCTCGTGTGTGTGTGTGTGTGTGTCGATGTCTCTGTTTGTGTCGTAGGGAACACACTCGACCTCGTGTGTGTGTGTGTGTGTGTGTGTGTCGATGTCTCTGTTTGTGTCGTAGGGAACACACTCGACCTCGTGTGTGTGTGTCGATGTCTCTGTTTGTGTCGTAGGGAACACACTCGACCTCGTGTGTGTGTGTGTGTGTGTGTCGATGTCTCTGTTTGTGTCGTAGGGAACACACTCGACCTCGTGTGTGTGTGTGTGTGTGTGTCGATGTCTCTGTTTGTGTCGTAGGGAACACACTCAACCTTGTGTGTGTGTGTGTGTGTGTGTGTGTGTGTGTCGATGTCTCTGTGTGTGTCGTAGGGAACACACTCAACCTTGTGTGTGTGTGTGTTGATGTCTCTCTGTGTGTCGTAGGGAACACACTCGACCTCGTGTGTGTGTGTGTTGATGTCTCTGTTTGTGTCGTAGGGAACACACTCGACCTCGTGTGTGTGTGTGTGTGTGTGTGTCGATGTCTCTGTTTGTGTCGTAGGGAACACACTCGACCTCGTGTGTGTGTGTGTGTGTGTGTGTGTGTGTGTGTGTGTGTCGATGTCTCTGTTTGTGTCGTAGGGAACACACTCGACCTCGTGTGTGTGTGTGTTGATGTCTCTGTTTGTGTCGTAGGGAACACACTCGACCTCGTGTGTGTGTGTGTGTGTGTGTGTCGATGTCTCTGTTTGTGTCGTAGGGAACACACTCGACCTCGTGTGTGTGTGTGTGTGTGTGTGTCGATGTCTCTGTTTGTGTCGTAGGGAACACACTCGACCTCGTGTGTGTGTGTGTTGATGTCTCTGTTTGTGTCGTAGGGAACACACTCGACCTCGTGTGTGTGTGTGTGTGTGTGTGTGTGTGTGTGTGTGTGTGTGTGTGTGTGTGTGTGTGTGTGTGTGTGTGTGTCGATGTCTCTGTGTGTGTCGTAGGGAACACACTCAACCTTGTGTGTGTGTGTGTGTGTCGATGTCTCTGTGTGTGTCGTAGGGAACACACTCGACCTCGTGTGTGTGTGTGTGTGTGTGTGTGTGTGTGTGTGTGTGTGTGTGTGTGTGTGTGTGTGTGTGTGTGTGTGTGTGTGTCGATGTCTCTGTGTGTGTCGTAGGGAACACACTCAACCTTGTGTGTGTGTGTGTGTGTCGATGTCTCTGTGTGTGTCGTAGGGAACACACTCGACCTCGTGTGTGTGTGTGTGTGTGTGTGTGTGTGTGTGTGTGTGTGTGTGTGTGTGTGTGTGTGTGTGTGTGTGTGTGTCGATGTCTCTGTGTGTGTCGTAGGGAACACACTCGACCTCGTGTGTGTGTGTGTGTGTGTGTGTGTGTGTCGATGTCTCTGTGTGTGTCGTAGGGAACACACTCAACCTCGTGTGTGTGTGTGTGTGTGTGTGTGTCGATGTCTCTGTGTGTGTCGTAGGGAACACACTCGACCTCGTGTGTGTGTGTGTGTGTGTGTGTGTGTGTGTGTGTGTGTGTGTGTGTCGATGTCTCTGTGTGTGTCGTAGGGAACACACTCGACTTCATGTGGAAAATCTTCCTTTATGTTCTTATCAAGTGTATAATTCATTAATAATGTAGGATTTTAAACAATAAGGGCTTTTATTCCTGATTGATCGATTCATTATTATTAATATTTCATTAAAAACGCTGAAAACTCGAAGGTGTGAAACTCCATTGCTTAATCGAAATGTAAACATTTACACTGTTTCTCATACACAATGTAATATTTGTATATAAATTGTAGCTAAAAGTAGATGTTTCTACAGTCGCTGTTAATAAAGCTCAGTGCTATGGGAAGTGCTGTGATAAAAGCTGCTCCTGCGATGCAGTTTACGGATTGTTTGTTTAAAGTTTTATTCATTTTATTTGATGTTAGCTTTGATAAATCTACTGTACTTAAAACCATGAATCAGATTAGATCAGTTCAACATAGCCCTGCTAACTACATTCAGAAAGTTCACTAACTTTAATAGAGTTTTTTATTTATTTATACATATTTCATGGAACTTTTTTTTTTTTCGGAAACATTTTAGTTGGACGTTTGTGTAACATTTTTAAATGTTAGTTTCGGAATGAAACATTCAAAAGTAACAATCCCATAATGATGGCAAAATAAATAAATAGAATTGAATGTTTTGTGATGTTCATAAACTAGAAGAACTGTTAGAGCACTCTGAGGACATTCAGAAACAGCGTTTTCATAATGTAGTGTGAAGTGTTTTATCTGCACATGCCTGTGTGTGTGTGTGTGTGTGTGTGTGTGTGTGTGTGTGTGTGTGTGTGTGTGCGTGTGTGTGTGTGTGTCGTAGGGAACACACTCGACCTGATGTTTGTGTGTGTGTGTGTGTGTGTGCGTGTGTGTGTGTGTGTCGTAGGGAACACACTCGACCTGATGTCCAGAAGAGTAGTGGCCGCTGGGACTCGTGAGATCGCAGACTATGTGGTGAAGCAGCTTCAGCCTATAAACTACGGGCGTGACGACAGTGACCCCTGACCTCTGACCCCTGACCCCATCCTATTACCTCAGAACACACAATCCTGCCACGTCACATCTGCAGTGTCCTTTCAGCGCTATACTCACATGTTTAACCATCCTAAAGTCACGAAGATGACCCGTAATCACCCCAGCCACGACCTTTGACCTCTAACACCTTCATCCGTGGAGATCACGCTAAACACCGGATCATGACTCGCCAAACCTGCTGATTCACCCAATATAACGAGTGTGATCTCACAGTGGAAGATCTGCAGCTGGTTATGAACGCTTATTATCAGAGAGTCTTTTACAGTCGTGAAATCAGATCATGACTCGGGAATCATGGACGGCGATGGAAGAAACATGGTTTATATATGCAAACACTGCTAAACTCCTTCTGTTTTTATCTTGATCTACGAAATAAAATATTAGCCCTTGTTTTCAGAGAATAAACGTAAACATTGATCTTGTTTTAAGCGTGTTTAGATGAACAACATGACGAGACTGCAGTGGGAACATCTGGAGATCCGGTTCTACACGCTCATACGCAGTCATGTGACGTCATGGTCATGTGACGTCATGGTCATGTGACGTTATGGTCATGTGACGGCTGAAACACAAAACAAATCCTCTGTATGTTCCTGAAACTCACTGCCGTTCAACCTGTATTTTGCAGTTCTGATGTTTTCTAATGATCTATATAGAAATAAACGCATAGAGATTTGGGTTTTAGAGTTTATAGTGTGGATCACTTTTACATCAGGGCAACATTCCTCTAGTATGACCAATTAAAAGCATACAATGAAATCAATGCTGTCCAGTTATTATTCACTCCAAATGAACCATATTCACTTTCTTATCATTTTTGTGCATATTGTACTTCTTAATTCGGGGGCAAAAGCACAGCACTTAAAGCAATGCTTCACATTTGCTTGGAATAGAATAGACATTTCTGATTTGATTATTAAGTTGGATGTAAACGCCGGTTCCAGCTGTTCATATGCAGGAGCTCTTGGACATGAAATATAAAGCTGAAATTTGGCCAATTCAATTGAATTTTATTCCCACATTGAGCCAAGCCACAGTCTGTTCAGATCCGGAGAGATCTCCATTCTTATGGAAAGGCTTGGAGCTGCCAGCTTTAATATAGAGTTTAGCCGAGCAGAGTTTCCTTCTGACCCGATCACAGTCCAGCAGAACATCAACATGAATATGAACTTTAATATTAACAATTTGGGGATTTTCATTAGTTATCAGTTATAATCATCAAAATGAAAAGGAATGAACACTTGAAATATATCAGTCTGTGTGGAATGAATGTATACATTATACAAGTTTCACTTTTTGAACGGAATTACTGAAATAAATCAACTTTTTGATGATATTCTAATTATATGACCAGCACCTGTATATATATACAGGTGAAACTTGAAAAATTAGAATATCGTGCAAAACTTCATTTATTTCAGTAATTCAACTTAAAAGGTGAAACTAATATAGACTCATTACATGCAAAGTGACATATTTCAAGCCCTTATTTGTTATAATTTTGATGATTATGGCTTACAGCTTATGAAAACCCCACATTAGAATATTGTGAAAAGGTTTAATTATATAAAATTATAACAAATAAAGGCTTGAAATATCTCACTTTGCATGTAATGAGTCTATATAATATATTAGTTTCACCTTTTAAGTTGAATTACTGAAATAAATGAACTTTTGCACGATATTCTAATTTTTCAAGTTTCACCTGTGTATATATATATATATATACACACTGCCTTGCAAAATTTGGGATCTGTAAGATTTTTAATGTTTTTAAACGAAGTCTCTTCTGCTCACCAAGGCTGCATTTATTTGATTAAAAATAAACTTCAATATTGTGAAATATTTCTACAATGTAAATCAGCTGTTTTCTATGTGATATATATAGTAAAGTGTAATTTATATCCTGTGATCAAAGCTGAATTTGGAGAACAAAGGTACTAATGTATGGGCTACATGAGTAGAAATGGTAGTGTGAAATGGTCTTTCACAATAAAATAATATTTAACAGTTTATTTTTATTTAATAGTTAATAGTTTACATCATAGACGTTTCTGCTTTAACGCCTATTTAATAAATATAGACATCGAGTGAAAGCGCTATTGTGGAGTTGTGTGGCGAGAGCGCGAGTGCGGCGCGTGGCCAGCAGGGGGCGCTGCACACGCTCTTATACTTACTACAAATATTACCTAAACTCGACAAATGCATCATGTAATGACATATTTTAAGATACAATATATTTACAAAATATAAATGTACATTTAATAATGAAATAAAAATACATTTTTTAGTTACATTTTTGGGGTTAAACTACATTGCATTTCTTTTTTCAAGCTTTCTTTGTAATAAATACATAAAAAAGTGAGAAATACGCAATGTTTCTTTTTCTTTTTTTTATATATATGTGTGACGTGATTCTACAACCACCCGTTGTTATTCCTGTATAAAGTCGTGCGCGTCCGTTTCTCTCGCGTCTCCGGGACTCACACACACACACACACACACACACACACACCTCTTCATCAGTGCTCGAGTCCTGCTGGAGTTATTCGTCAGTTTTGCAGGGTGGTCCTTCAGGCTGTTCATTGAGGAGGAGAAAAAGTGAGTCCAGATGCCAGTGTGCGCACAGCTGTGCCGCGTAAACGCGCGTCAAACGCTCCAGAACTGAGGAAAACGCGAGCGAACGCCTTTAACAATCGCCGAGGACTGAAATATCACGCCACGCAGTTTTGGAGGAAACCCAGCAAACTTGGAGCGAATAAATATGCAACTTGTTGAGGTTTCGCAGCGCGCGTGAAGCACCATGATCTCTCCTGTCAACAGGTAAGAGCGAAACCAGTTTGGAGAAGAGCGAAACCAGTTTGGAGAAGAGCACAACATGTCTGAGGAGAACTGAGGAGTCCTGAAGCAGACCTTCGGGATTATCTGGACTTTAAACTTCTTCACGCTGATGTTTACCATGCGGACTATAGACTGATCCAGGATCAGGATCATGTCCTGCGGCCGAAGCCGACAGAAAGACTGGACGTGGAGAGATTTGTGAATTCTGATCTCAGTTATTATATTATTGTGCTGATATGATGGCCTCGGAGGTGGTGTGTGGACTCATATTCAGACTCATTCTCCCAGTGTGCCTCGCTGCAGGTAAGACCAACTAAACACTAATCAAGCAACATTTGGGTTAGCTAATAGGTTTATATAACCCATTTAAAATAAAATACAAATACAAAAATCAGAATAACTTTTCAAATATGATAAGTAAATCTTATCATTGAAAGCTTTTTTATTATCTTCAATTAAACTTATTTGTACTCATATACAATGACTATCAATGATTGTTGATAAGCCAAATTGTAAATATGATTATAAACAGTAACTGGTTTACTAGATGGCTTATTGGACGTGTCTTGTCTTGTTTAATATGCATTTCCAATTTGTATGGCATTTTGTATGGTGTTCAATCAATACACTTAAAAAAATAATTAAGTTCTTCCTCATAATTTTTGTCTTGTTTTCCAGCACAAATATCTAAGCGTTCTTAAATTAAAATACATTTACTGGAGAAGCAAAATGACTGAAGATATTAAGTCTTGTTTACTGGGTGGAAAATCACCAAACTGAGTTTATGCATAATGGCAAAATAAACTTACACGATTATTTTTCTGACCCCATTGGCAGATATTTGTTCTTTTTTAAGCATAAATTTGCTTAACTTTGATACAAAATATCAGAAACCCAGACTTAATATTTTGAGTTATTTTGCTTCTCTGGTAAATGTATAAGAATGTTTTTTATTTGTACAATATTTTGTTCTAGAAAAAAGGGAACACTTTACAATAAAGTTGCATTAGTTAACATGAATTAATGATGAACTGCACTTCTACAGCATTTATTAATGTTAATTTCAGCATTTACTATACATTATTAAAATTAAAGGTTGTATTTGTTAACATTAGTTAATGCACTGTGAACTAACTAAATACAGCTGTATTTTTATTAACTAACGGTAACAAAGATGAACAAATACACTAACACTCATGGTTAGTTCATGTTAGTTAATACATTTCATAATGCTAACAAACAAAACCTTATTGTAACGTAGGCTATTACTGGAAAACAAGACAGAAATACTGAGAAAGAACATCATGTTTGGCAGTCATTTTAGTCACTTTTTAAACCAGGCGCTGTTCAAAACACCTTGACTATAAATATACTGATATTAAAGCTTGACAGTTTCACTGATTATGGTCCTCTACTTTCTGGACTGTAATTAATTGAATTAATTAGCATCTCATCATAAGCTTAACTTGCGGTGTGGTCATTAAAACAGAACACAACACATGTTGAGAAGAAGGAGGAGACGTTCATATATCGCTGAATGCTCCTTTCATTGAGGTGGAGTGATAAATGAGCAAAGTAACGAGCTCTCGAGGTTAAGACTGCTTTTAGAATAGCTGTGACAACACAGCACACAAAGAGCCATCGATTATGATCCTGCTATTATTGATTTATTGATTTATAGTGCAAACACAGTTCTCTTACCAAGGAATCCGAATGACAATAGTCAAAATGTGGCCACATTATTAACTGAACTGTAAATGTATGCTACTCTCACATGAGCATTTGTTTTACTCTTGTAACATTTTATTGCTATTTTTGCTGGAATGTTTGATGCAGAGCATTAAAAAGTTAGCTATGAAAAAGCACTGATTTGTTTTAATATGGTAAACGTTATGCTCTGTTTTGGTTCTGTTTGCCTTCCCTGTCATTGTTAGTTGACCTAGTTAGTGTGTGCCAGTTTGTTACTGAGGATGTTCACCTGTTGTTTGTTTATTTATCTCATTACTTGTTTGCTGCGTCCCAATTCGCACACTATCCGTCCTAAATAGTATTTCAAATTAGTATTAGTGCCTCTCAAACCGTATGTTGAAATTATAGTAATTACAAAGAAACCCGGATGTCCTACTTTTCCTGGTTAGAATCCGAAATGCAGATTCATGCACACGAGAGTTGGACGAGGATTCAATTAGAACTACAAACTCGAATAAAAAGTGTTAAAAAACTACAAAATGGCGGATCTGTGAGTCTGCCGGTTAAGTAGAGAGGTTTAGATAAAGGGGTTTGAGTGATTAATATACAGTATCTAACCTGCTGAAAATATATTGATTCAAAGTTATCCACATATTTAATCTGCAACAGCATTGTGAACTTTTATGAAGATATGTCTTTAACTTTTAAACGCATCATTATGCAAACACACGAGGAGATCTCCGTACGCCTGCAGATCAATGTGCTTCTACATTTCTCTCAACAGTAGGAAATTAAATTAAATGTGGAGGATTTTAACTGTGAAAAGATGATTGACAGGGCAGTTTAAACGGTGTCAGGATGCACTTAACTATTAAGGTTTGTTAAAGATGATGACGGAGTAGTTTTCTCTTTTGCTACACACAAAGCATCTTTTTCTTCAGAAAACAGTATAATATCCCTGATGTTCTCCAGTGGTTTCCCTAGTGGATTTATTATTATTATTAAAACATAATCGCAGTGTTTTTAACTCAGCAGTCTTTCCCTGTGATAATTCAGACTCTTTTGGTGTATAGATGAGTAATTCTGCACTCGATGTCTGTCCAAACACACTGTCCGCTGAAGTAAGCGTGATCTCTTCCGCTCTCAGCTCTGGTTTTCCCCGAGATCCGATACAGAACCCTTTATATTTACATTCTCAATTGTCTCGTTTGAGTGAAATGAAACGCCTCTCTGCTCCTGATAGTGTTGGATGTCTGTCGAACATCTGCCTCGTCTGACTCACGCACGTCTGTTTTCCCAGATAGTGAGGGCTTGAACTTCTTAAGCCTCCTGTCTCGGATCTCTAACAATCGAGATCTCTGCTTCCCACGACCCACTGGTACGCCAGAAACACCCAACACTGTTTATTTGTGATAAAACGCCCAATGAAGTCAAGATCAGAGAGTCGAACAGTCAAGCTCCGCTGTTTAACTGAACACAGAGCTGTTCTTAATCTTAATCTTAATCCAGTCAGAGTCGACGGTGTGTTCCCTACGCTGAAATATAGGCCGCAAAATTATGTTAAACATTGGGTCGTGTTTTACTCAAAATCAAAACTAGCACGACTGCTCAAAAACTTATAGGGTGGGAGGAAAAACGAACCATACGAGAGCTGTATACGAGGCATAAAGCAAAATAGTTTCTGATGATACACACATTTTACATATGAATTTTAATTTGTTACCATAGGGGAGACGATTCAGGGTCTTGATGTGTAAGTGTTATCATTATAAAAACTCTTTTGTGCCAACTGCGGTTAAACATTTTACATTTCAAAACTGATGCAGGATTCTGCTAGTTTTTATTATTGTTATATTCTAATTATTGTATGCTGCTATATATATGTTGTGTGTGATCGAAGTTGTGTACTGGCCGTGTCATGTTGTCCAAGACAAATTTCCCAGGAATGGGACAATAAAGTATAAAGTAAAGTAAAGTGTAATGTAAAGTAAAGTGAGCAGGTGTTCCTGTCCACTTTTTCAGCAGCCTTGCATTGTTTCCAGTCATTTTTCCCATAAAAAGTCTTTGTTAAAGAGTTCATGAACCTGCTGGAGAATCATTGCAAACTTTGATTTGAAGCAAAAAAAAAAAAAAGTATTTAAAAATCACTCAAAAAGACAAGACTGCACTTAACGTCTTTAATGAGGGAAAATAACTAAAAGAATCCCAGTAAAGTCAGCATGAAACTGCAGTTCTGCTTCTGGAACAAGAACAAATGTAGGAATCAGTGAAACTGATTGAATGGTTGTGGTTTGCTATTGGCTGATCTCATGTGAGTGACAGGTTGAGTCAATTAGGGATGCACAATATATCAGCCAGCATATCGGTATCGGCCGATATACGTTCATTTTTAATGTTTTTGTTATCGGCCCAATAAGAAAATTTGGCCGATATATTAAAGCCAATAAACAATGTCTTATTTCCTTCCACTGAGACGCTTCAGATGCGCACTTATGACGGTTTTGAATTGCTTGAAATATGATTGGATTTGCAGCGCAAGTCTGTCATATCGGCCACATAACATTATAATGAGAACATTATAATTGTCTGCTTGTGACGTGGCTATTAATGGTGAGACTTTTGTTTTTGTGATCAGGTTTAAATTATATACAAATTTGGATTTAGATTTATCGGCTAATATATCGGTTATCGGCTTTCAAATATCAAGAACTATCGGTTATCGTATCGGCCAAAATGTTCATATCGGTGCATCCCTAACATGAATTTATCACAATAATGATGTGCACCGATAAATAATTTAGAATAAACACCGCAATTTTCCATAAAAAATAAGAATTGCTGGATCTGTTGCTTCATAGCAATTCCAGAATGCAGTGCAAAAAGCTCAGGCAAGAAAAGAGAAATTCTGGTTTTAAATATTTCACAAAAGTTGCATTCAATTATTCTGTCCAGATGTACAGTATTTCACACAGTATTTTTGTGTATGTATTTTTGTGCTTAGCAATATACTAGCACAAAACAAAACAAAAGTTTGCATTTATGTTTATTAATGATGATTAGGATGCGGTCTTATACGATAGGAACCTGCGTCGGTAGCTCACTTTTGGACTTAGAAAGTGTCTTTGGCCTCATTTACACATAGCCGGGTATTTAGAGAAACAAATATCTGCGTCTTCCCTTTTATTTCATTCTCAAGGATCCTGTAAAGGGCAAATCCTGCTCTTCTGTGAGGCACTTTTCTAAAGAGACATTCACATTAATAGTCCTAATAAAGCATGCACTCCTCTTTGACCCAAATGAATGATTTTCAAATGTTATACCCGTATCAGGTCAATCACTTCAGCATCATAAACACAACTGTAAGTGATCGCTGTAAACACTAGACCTCTCGTGGGTGGGACGCTAGTTTTTAGCTATACCTAAATATTTTATTGCACTCTGAGGAAATATTTTGTTTGCTCGTATACAGAAAGTAAACAACAGTTATTTACCTTTATAGAGGATGTGATACACAAAGCTACAACCAAACCTACCAAAAACAGCATTAGTTTGTGCAAATATTTGCGACTGCTTCCTTTTGTATGGCTCTCTTCGTCAGAAACAACATGCAAACTTTGCATTATGTTGAATTATTACTTAGGATCTGACATTTGGACCATAACAGTGCTTTAATTCGACCCTGCACAGGTAGAAGCGTTTATCTTCACACACTTGCATAAATACAGTCAAACCAAAATTTTCAACATGTCTCACATTTTCACAGTTTATTCACTATAGAAAATGGTAATAAAATATGAGCAGAACTCAGTTGATATTTGACTGGTTTTGTCCGTCCTTCTGTTAGACTCTCACACATGAATTATGTTGAATATCTGTCAGCTGTTAAATTTAACTACACAATTAGATAATACCAGTTTAGCTCAACCAGTGACCAAGCAATGCTTCATGTTGTTCAGTGTGTGTGTAAAAAGAGCATTACAGAAAACATCAAATGATCAAAGTGTCCGAATCATTTTTAGTCCCAAATGTGTATAAATGTCACTGGTAGTCACTGTATGAAGAATGTTTGTGTGTGATAGTTTACTTTATTTTGCTCTCCTCACTTATTAAATGAACCATAGTGTCCTGATCACAAAAATATCAAAAATGATATCTGGTGTCTGAATAATGCTTGTTCTGACGGTATGTCTCAGGCCTTCAGTACAGTATGAAGATCTGCTTTAGAGATCCACGTCTCTGTTTTGTTTGTGTTGTTTGAACTGGGGTTTGGAGGTGGTTGAACTTTAATCACACAGTGTTTGTTAGAAAGCTGCTTCATTTGTGGCTTTGCAGAATTACAAAGACAGTTTGGAACATTAAAGACGTTGTTGACACACTGTACACAGTCACGCTCTCATTACGCCTCTATATTCCTCTAAATGGCCCACTGTGCAGTTACAGAGGACTAGTGCACAGTGTCTTTTAACTCTGGCTCGACTAGCCTTGCCTGATTGAAAGCAGACCAGATTTGTTAGCTCAAATAAAACAAAATGTTGTTAAAGTCAAAATTTAAAGACGAAATTGACTTTGAACTATTGACTTTTCCTTACCTTGAATGTTAGCCACTAGCCAAATAACTACCAATTTCATAAAACCCGTAATCTAGTCTGTATTCTGATTTTTAAAAAAATCCAGGATCATTGGAAAAACGTATCATGGTGACAAAATTATATTCACTTTCAAAATGAAATGTAAGATGATTCACTCAGAAATATGACTTTTAGTTAGTTATTTATTTCGGTCAACTTCAAAAGAAAAGGCAAGAAAGAAAAACAATTTACAAACATACATGGAAACAAAAATTAAATTACAATGTAATTGGAACTTTATGGAAATAATGGGTCGCCAACAGCAATTATTGACTAATTTACATCAAAGGTACGAAAAGATTCATTGTCTATTGTCAATAATGATTCTGAATGTTCAAAACGTCGAGTTTTTTAAAAAATATTTTAAAAACGTTTTTTCTTGGTTGTGCGAACGTTAAGGGAACATTCCATTGTGGGATTGGTACTTTTGAACGTTCTCTGTAACGAGTGGTCACAGTTAGAAAAGGTTCCATGAATGATGTAAGGATGTTTTGAGAACATTATTAAAGACGGGTATCTTTGAATGAGCATTTGGTCAACGGTACTGGAACGTTAAGTTAATGTTCTTTGACAGAAACGAAATCTTCCCCCAATCATGCGGATTCCTATTAAAGCCCCCCTGAAATCAAAATGTAAGTTTTTTTTAGCTTTTAGTATGAATATGTTTGCCTTATAAGCTCCAAAACAATGACAAAATTCGCATTTAGGAGATTAGAGATTCAAAAATTAGTCTCTCACTTCCGCTAAAATGGATCAGGGATTTGTATGACATCACCGCTTCTCATCACATCTTCTGTCCAATCAAATGCTCTCTAGAATCTAAAGCTCCGCCCCCTCTGCTATAAACACCACCTGACCAAAGCGAGCGTTGACACGTCACAGAGCTGTGAGTGTGTTCGGTTGCTCAAACGCTCGAGTTTTATTCCGTTTTCCAACCGTACGTTTGTTAAGAATGAAACGGCTAGAATTTATTCACATCTACTATTGAATCCAGCGTATCATCAGCGCTCGGATTCGCTTCCATGCCTGTGAGGTAAACTAAACGCTATTGGCTATTTGAAAAGGGGGAGGAGCCATTCAATATGTCCCGCCTTAGCTTCCTGTTTCAGTGAAATTACGCCAACGTATCAAAGCTGCGCGATCCAATGCACTTCAGTGGGACTTTAAAAAGACTGGATTTCGCCCACAAAAGTTGGTCAAAACAATGGTAAACTCCGTCTTCAACACCTCGTTCTGCAGTCTGTCCGTCATCTACACACAGTTACAGATGATGGCAGAGAGCGTGGTTTGAGTCATGCTCCATTTAGCCACGGCTTGCTCAGACTCCACGGCTTCACTAGCGCTTGTCTCGTGTCTGCGTGCCTCTTTGTGTCTGACTCCAGGCAGGGAGTCGGCCTCACAGCAGACAAAAGCCCTCAGGATTAGAGCAACCACTGGAAGAAGTCAAGAAGAATTTGCCAAACATCAATGATAGTGTTTCTTCTGCCGATAATTAGGCTCATTTGTAACGCAGTGTGCACTCAACTTTATCTCCCATTGAGCAGAAGTTTGAGTTCTGCTTGAGCTAGTCCAGACACACATCTCTAAACGCTAATGATGTCTTGAAGGAGACGGTGGAGATTTCAACGTAAAGCCTTCGCTGAAGCGTCCTCTCATCTTGAGTTCTGATGTTTCCAGAGAGTCACAATACAGATCGCATATCAAAGCAGCTCATAGAATAATTGTGTTTTAAAGCTTTCCATATCATATTCAGGCCCACATGGCTGCGTTTAATCAGGCTCTACATCATATATATGATGCCATATTTCATTTCCAGAGAGAGTCATCATACACATGGTGGTTTGAAATGGTCCAAAGCCAATTTTATATTAAATATGTTTTGATCACCGGTGTGTTCCTTCTGGGTGTTGCTGTTTCTTCTCCTGCTACATAGTGGGACTATTCATGCAGTTTTATCTTAAACGTTTCCTGTCTGTAATCTGACGGCTCACTCTCTGAAATACATTCAACTACCTGAAAGGACCTTTTGTGCAATATTGGCCAACCAAAAACTAAATTCAGACTTTTTCTCACCCCGGCAACTAAAGCGACGGTGCCAGCAACAGTCCCGCTGTACGTCACACCCCAAAGTCCTGCTGTTCATGGAGAATAAAGAGGCGGCCATTGTTACTCAAGCCAAGTTCATGCATTAGTCCTTTCTGGCGCTGTACATCTGAGGCTCTTATATATGGCTATAGCTAATCATTTGCAATAAGTCTTTGGAATCATATGATTTCGCTATACTTATACAGCATTGCTTGAGTTCTCGGTTTTTCTAATTTCTATTTTTTAATTTAAATTACTTTTAAGTGCTGAGCAGCGATTAATCGCGATCCAAAATAAAAATTGCATAATGTTTACATAATGTGTGTGTGCTGTGTATAATTATTTTGTATATATAAATACACACATATGCATGTGTAATATATTTAAAGTCCCAATCCGATCATATTTTGAGCTATTTTTAAACATTCCCAGTGGTCTTTAAATTATGATTATGCCATTTTTAGCCAAAATCACAAAACCTGTGCCGTTTTCTGGGACTTCGCTTCAGCAGAGCGGCAGTTGCTCATTAGCAATTCGCCTCTGCGTTGTGGGCGGAGCCGTTGGCACGGAGACGCCCCTCCCCCTGCCCGTTGCTGAGAGCTCTGTCTCTCCTGCTAGCTTACACCCCCAATACCGGTGGGGCAACAGTATTATATACACGTTAATTATTATTATCCGAAGTTAATCAAAGTTATCACCGATCATTATTTCACTCCAAGACGTCGCGTGTGGAGACGCCCAGTGGAGTTACTACGTCACAACTCCAGTCTATTTTAGCCAGCATTTTAGCGTCTGCTACTGATTCACAGCCATTTGAATGTAGAAATACTCAGAAATACAACTTTGAGCTTATTTTTCTCAAGATATGTCCTCTAACATCAGAAAAATGCCACAAGAACATGTTAACACCTAGAAAAACATTATTTTCATCGGAGTGGGTCTTTAAGAAATATTTGCATGTATATATATACATAATTTATATTATATATAAATATGAATATTTTATATATAAATTAAAAAAAATCTTAAATATATACATGCATGTGTGTGTGTATTAATATATACAAAATAATTTTACACAGCACACACGCACATATTATGTAAACACAAACTTTTATTTTGGATGCGATTAATCGCTGCTCAGCACTACATTTTCCAAAGCCATTTACACTCAAATATGGTTCCTATTTTTAAATCCTATATGAATTTTCAATATTATTTTTCTTTAGGCATCACCAAACTTATTTCAACAACCAAAGTTATTATAACATGTTAAGATGGGAAGTTGTTGGTATATGTCACGACAACAAAGCTATTTTAAATAACATGTTAAAAAAAAATGATATGCATGCATGTAGTGGTCTCTCATATTAATTGAGAGACCACTAGTCTACACTGATTGTTTTTTAATTTTTCTAATTCATTTTGCACGGCAGGACTTTTAGGGTACGTTTAGACAACGGTGTATTAAAAACGGACGAAAACGATCCCCTTTCACACGGATCCGTGAAAACGATTAAAAGCGCTGTATTCTGCTGCCGGGCCAGTAGATGGCGATGTCACTTTTTGAAGAACAATAACGATATCGTTTTCAAAAGTTTGCATTTTTTGGCCCCCAAAACGCCGTTGTTGTGTAAATTAATAGCCAAAATACATAAAAAGTTTTCAGTTTTTATTTGCAAACTGCCGTGTAAACATCCTCTTAGAAGGGTTGTGTGTGTGATTTATACTAATGGAATATTTTGGAATATTTTTTCAAAATCCCTCCCCCCTCTGCCATTGGTTAGAAACTCAGATGGCCCCGCCCCAAACTCATGCCATTGGCTGAGTCGCTGTTGCCGTGTCAGGCTGGTCGGATTAGCGAACAGGGCAATGTTTTGATTGTGCCACAGTGTGATCAACATAGGAATGGTTTACATGACACCGTTTTCAACTAAAAACGTCAAACTTTTTATGCGTTTTGGCCGTTCGTTTACACGACAACCGCATTTTGGGTGCCTTAAAACGCAAACTTTTAAAAACGTGTTTCAAAGTGCAATTAAAAAAAAACTATCTCCATGTAAACAACAAAAACGCGAATCTCTGAAGACGATTACGTCATGCACATGCGTGTAACATCGATAGTTTCATCGCCATCTAGTGGCATGGCAGCAGAATACATCCGTGGATCCGTGTGAATGCAGATCGTGCTGATAACGGTGTCGTCTGTACGGAAAAACGTCTCTGTTTTAAGCATATCGTTGTTGTGTAAATGTACTCTTATGCCGAGTTCAGACTGCACGATTTTCAAAATAATCGGGTCACTGTTGTTTTCGCACTGCATGACAATCTGGGGTAACATTCAGTTGCTGCTGTGTTCACACTGCACGATAGATCGGCGACAGGAGGTTTCACACCGCATGACTTTACAAAAGAAAGAATCGCCGACAACTTCTGCCTGGTCCGCAATACGCTTCACAACCAAACAAACGCGAGAAGTGATAGGAAATAACGGAAGATCACGCGTGCGTGAGACCGGAGTTCTCGCGCGACACTGAATTTGTTATTAAAAATGATAGCCTACAAATTGTCAGTGCACTGATTTGTAGTGAAAATGAAAAATAAATAAATAAACAGTTTATGCAGGAAATGGTTGGGAAGACGAGGGGAGCAAGGACTGTGTTTTGCAAAGAGAGTTGGGGGTAAATAAATAATTTAGCAAATGTCCTGCTGTTGCTGCTGGTCACGCAAATGTTTGTGCTTTGTTTCTGTTTGATATAATTGTAAAGGCCTATCTATTAAAATACTGATATTCTGGTCTATAACTCCTCCTCCTCCTCCCTGTATCTTGCTCTCTCATTGGCTGTCGGTCATCGCCGATGTAGTTTTCAGTCAGAACACATTCACACAGCAGGATTGTGAATCGCCGACAGGTCCAGATATTTAGCATGCCAAACATCTCACGGGCGTCGGCGATTCTCTCAGATCGCGTCTTTGCTCATTCACACTGCGTGATTGTCACTCGCGTGAACGAGCACCGATTTGCCTGTGATTTCGGGCATTTGTCGGCGATTTCTCAAAACCTGTCGGTGAGCCAAAATCGGGGCTAAAATCGTGCAGTCTGAACTCAGCATTAGTTGTCTCTGCGTATGAAGGCCTGTTCACACCGGGACGAATTTCGCGCGCGATTTTCGCCGACGTTTAACGCCTCGTGACTAAACAAAGGGCGCCAATGTGAGTGTGCACACCGACGCGAAAAACGCCTCTTTTTTTTTTAAACGCTTCGGGTTCTTTTTTTTGGTTTGACGCGCCGCGTCAAAAACCATCCGTCCAATGAGATTGGCGCTTTTGCTCACGTGTCTGGAGCTTCTGAAGTTACAGTAAAACACAGCTTAGGGGCGCTCAAACACAAAACGGTCTTGCCGAGCACACACACGTAACGGTGAAGAAGAGATACGCCAAGTAGCGTCTACACTGCCGAGGAGAAATAAGACGAGGAAGATGCGAGGCCAGATGAATGTAGAGCTGCTGGTCTCGCTGGTGTCGGAACATAAAGAACTATATGACAAACGCCACAGCGACTACAAAATAGGACTATTTCTGTTTTACATTAAGCGCCATCTAATGTCAGGGAATGAATTTGCATGTTCACTCGGCTCATCGTCAGCGAAACTCGCTTGGGTGTGAACATAAAAAACGCTGACGAATAACGTGCACCGATATTCGTCCTGGTGTGTACGGGCCTTTAAACTGGAATATGAGAAAATATTGTAACAAAATATACATTTTCTAAGTATCATCCAGATCATCCCTCATACATTCTTATAAATTTGGACCTAAAGTCCTGGTGTTGAAGCGCAGTGCATGCGCATGTAATGTGTCCTGCAGTGATGCATCGGACGCAGGGTTGGCCCGTGTGTGTTTGTGTGTGTGTGTGTGTGAGCGGCACGTCATCTTCTCTGCTGGAGGTTAAACAGCTGCGCTCCTGCTTTGTCTGTGTGTGTGTGTGTGTGTGTGAAGTGACGAGCGGACGCTGAAGGTTACCGCTGCTCTGAATGAAGTGTGAAACCTTTAGTTGCAGAGCGTTCATGTGCAGACAAAACAAACACGCCAGAACCTTCGCTGCTCGTGTGTGCAGTGACACTTCAGACAAAATGGTTGCTAAATGACAACTTTTGGTGGCTTTACGGCGCTATTGTGTGAATCACTGCAAAAAATGCTTTTCTTACTCAGTATTTTTGTCTTGTTTCCAGTTCAAATATCTAAAAATTCTTAAATCAAGATGCATTTACTAAAGTAGTAAAAGGCCATAAGATATTATGTCTTGTTTTCTAGAGAAATAAATCAAAATTAAGTGAGTTTTAGCTTAAAACAAGCACAATTATCTACCAATGGGGTTTCCAATTGTTTCTGTTCTTATTATTTTTCTTACCCCAATGGCAATACCCCAAATGGCATTTTTTAAGCAACAACTCTCTTAATTTTGATTTATTTCCCTAGAAAACAGGACTTAATATCTTATGTCATTTTGCTCATCTAGTAAATGCATCTTGATTTAAGAATTTTTAGATATTTGGACTGGAAACAAGACAATAATACTAAGTAAGAAAAGCATTTTTTGCAGTGTTTACAA